>NC_058410.1:139321581-139533172 GCF_002201575.2 Neomonachus schauinslandi | reverse complement strand
CCCCTCCCCTCCCCTTCCCTTCCCTTCCCTTACCTGCTTGGCCAATAAGCTTGTCTTTATCTGAAAAACCTTCACAGAAAATTGTGGTTTGGCTTAGCTCTCAGGAGCCGGCTCCTGAGCTCTGAGGAAGTCTGCCCTCTTCTGAGTTACATGATCTCTCTTCTGAGCAAGAGATATTCTGAAACAGTTCTGCCACTTCTTTTGAAGTTCTTTCTTAGGCTTCTTCTTATAGACTGGCTTCTCCCATATAGCAGTATGAGTTTTCTTGGACGTCTCTTCCGTCATGTCTGCAGTTTATGTTGTTCTTTATGGAGTGAGCATATTGCTTCTGGTAAGCAATATGGTAAGCATCTTTCCTCCCGTCCATTAGGTAACATGCGTCATCTGCAATGATCTGACCCACGGTGTGCCTCCAGTGTATGTCTGCATTGGATTCCTTGCTTTCGGAATCACAACGAGGGAATCGCGTGGTACTGTGAGGGCCTCCAAAATTCCAGTGGTAGTTCAGGCAAGGCCTGCATTCAAACAGCAGGTAGAAGCACCCGGTTGACAACCAATGCTTTCCTCCTTATATTTGTTTCTGGTCATCCCCATTTGGCCTCCGGAGATCTTGTCTCTGCCAAACCCACTGAGAAGACTGCAGGTCCGTACCATGTGGGGTAGCACGCTTTGTCAGGCCGGTCTTCACACCATACTCTGGAAGCTCATGAGCTTTCGCTGTGCAGACTACCATATCCCTTTCTATACGGGCATGAGCAATCTGACAATTAACCTCTCTGTAGGTTACATGAACTGTTTTGGGTATATTGTACCCATGTTTGTCCTGGATTAATAAGTGTTTCTGAGCATCGGGCAGGGAGCCCGATGTGGGACTCGATCCCAGGACTCTGGGATCATGACCTGAGCTGAAGGCAGATGCTTAACTGATTGAGCCACCCAGGCGTCCCAAAGTAGGACTTATTCTTGATACCTTTAACAGGGACCCACGTCCATGGCTTGCCATAGACCTCTTTTTCACAGGTTTTTAAACTTATTTCTCTGCATTTCTAATTTAGTATTTATTCTATTCTATTTTTAAATTCAAAGAGCTCTTTAAATCTGCTAAATGTTCCTTTTTTTTTTTTAATGTTCCTTTTTAAGGGCACTCCGTTCTTGTTCTGCTTTCATGGATACAATATTCTCTCTTATTTCTCTGAGGGTTGGTTGGTTGGTTGGTTTGCTTACTTTTTCTTTACATTTTCTTCTGGTCCCTTCATGGTCTCTTCCCTCTGTGATGTTTATCAATTTTGAACTTTGCCTTTTATGTTAGATATTTCCTTCAAATACCTGTTATTCCTTGGATGCTGTAAAATGCTAACGGCAGCCCAGAGAGTATGGGCGGGATTTGCGACTGATGGGATTCACTGATCAGGAGTCGGGTCCCCTGTATAGTATCTGCATAGTTTTCTATCTCAGCAGCAACAAATGACCACAACCTTGGCCCTTCAAAACAACACATTTTATTTATCTTCCAGTTGTAGAGGTCAGAAGTTTGGTACAGTCTCGCTGGGCTGAAACTAGGGTGTCGGGAGGGCTGCATTCCTTTCTGGAGCCTCTGAGGAAGGATCTGTTTTCTTCCTTTTCCCCAGCTTCTAGAAGCCACTCCCACTCTTTGGGCTTTGGCTCCCTTCCTCCATCTTTAGGGCCATCAACAGTGGGTCAGCTCCTTTCACGGCACATCACTCTGACCTCTGACTCAGCCTCTCTCTGCTACCATTGAGAACCCTGGGGATCACGTTGGGTCCGCCTGGACGACCCAGGACACTCTCCCTATGTCAAGGGTAGCTGATGAGCAATCTCCATTCCATCTGCCCCGTCACTCTGTTTCGCCGTGTCATCTAACATAGGCACAGGTTGCAGGGATTAGGACATGGACACTATTCTGCTAATCGCAGTTACCGCAGTATCTGTGGATACTTTCTCTTGGGCAGATCAGTTTGCCGAGGAAGCCTCCGTTCTGCCGGTGCATTTGCAAGCCTGGCTGCCAGCATTCTAGGAGTGAGAGTACAACAGTGCCGCTGGTGGCATGGCTGGGTGTGCAGACGTACCCCCCTCCTTAGTCTCCCTGGCTGCCGTAGGTCACAGGTGCCCTCAGCTGTGACCAGTGGTCCCTAGTCCAAGATCTTCTTGCTCAGTCTCTTTTGAGCATAAACCTCCTGTCTTGTACTCGGGAGGGAAGGGACGCTGTAGGAGATACCACTTCAACAGACTTTGAACTACTCCCCCGGTTCCAGTCCTGCCCCCGCCCCAGCGGGGGCAGCGGGTGCCCCTGCCGCGGAGACTCTCCAGACTTCTGTGGCCCCGTTCATCCTGGCTGTTGGCTTCACTTCTCATAGGCGCTTGCCATTCAGCTTTCTTTTGCCCTACTAAGTCAGTGATTGCCCATCCATCTGCTCTCCGGCTTTCAAAACATGGCTATTTCCTCTTTTGTTCTCGAAGTCCTTATTGATGGGTGCTTTTCCTTTCTCTTCCTGTCATCTTAGTGGGAGTTTGAGAGGGACTGGAGGTATAGTCTTTTTTTTTTTTTTTAATCTGCCATGTTTAACTAGAAGTCCCTATGGTTTGGTTGTTGTTGTTGTTTTTTTAGGAGCATTAAGTAATTGTGAAACCAATTATATTCTTTGTGTTCTGCATGACAGTCGGTTTCTGTTAGTTTTCATTAAACACCAGTGACAAGAGTTCAGAAATTTTTGTATTCCCTGTGAAGGGAAAAAAAATAATGCAGTGACGGTGGCAATCTCAAAATAGGAATGTCAAAACAGCCTTCTCGGCCCGGGCCAGAGTTGGTACCCAATGGGGCATTTGCATGAATTGCATGATGCCTTCACTATAGTCCCAGAATTGTGCCAGTCCGAGCTTTCATCCCAGCCTCTGGGCACAGGCCCGTGCCTGTTGAGAGGGTGCTGAACAAATATTTGGTGAATTCATTAGTTGTTTTTCCGAGTCAAAGCTGGGAAAGCAAGCTCCCTTCCCATTCGAGATGGCTAAAATGAAACGCGAAAGCACCACATCCGAATCAGTTTCAATGAAGGTAAAATACCGAATTCCCTGGAGTCATCAACGAGAACGTTGCTATTGTAGGTCCTAGTGATGCTATCCACAGGAGATCAGAGAAGTTAGGTATACAAGATGTGGATTTTACCACCTCCTAGTTATCTTCCATTCAGAGGGCATTCTCTCTCCTTCTCCCCCCGAAAGCATGCGATTTCTGGTAACTTCTGCCCCGGGAAATGAAAGCTTGGCCAAATCCAACGCTGACCATGCAGGTGGATGGGGTTGGGGACCTCACTTCACCCAGCTGGAGGTAGAGTGGTGGCTACGGTTCAGTTTCTTTCTCTTAGCGCCGTGGCTCTTTTCACAAGTATGTGCAGTTTCTTTTGGCACCAGCAGTTTGTTCCATGTGACTATCTAGAAGAGGAGTGGGGAGCTAGTGCTGGGTTACCAGGGCCCTGTAGGCATCTAGCACTTTGCTCAGACCAATGGCCAACACAGCTACTCGGCAGGCTCCAAATGAGGTCGTCGGCTGCTCCCTAGCCCTGGGTAATGTCTCTGTTGTGCTGGGGTTTGCTGACGTCTAAGAGCCACCACTGGACCCAGCACCACCGTGGCTCAGAGACTCGGTTCTGTTAGCAAGGTCTCCTTCTGCTCGGCGGTGCTACTAATTAGCTGTTAACACATGACATCCTCACACACACACCTCAGTGCAAAGAACAACCAGTTCAACCCATGCCTCAAAAGCTGACAACGAAAGTGAGAGTGAGTGGTGATGATACATTTTGTTCCTCCAGAGTACAAAAAAATCACCATCGTCATTTGATAAATTGTATATAGCAGTGCTTTGTTGTTCCGTATTTATGATTCCAAACGTGAGGCCTCAGTTGGAATGCTGGTGGCTGAGAAAACAGAAGGGAGGAACAAATATTTTTTTAATCTGTTCTGCGGTGATATGAAAGGAATGGGAGAGATACTTATTAAAACCTCAACTAGCTTTGTGACCTTGGTCACAATCTTGCTTCTCTTGAGACCTCAAATTCTCGCATTTATAAATGAGGGGACTGGATTACTTATATATTGAACTAAGAGGTTTCTGTCAATGTTAAAAACCTGAGATTCTAAGCTGGGCCACTTTCCTCGAAGAGAACCTGTGAAAAAGCACATCTCCCATTACATCAGGATTTGTTAGAGCCAGCTCGGATTTAGCGCCCTTATACACATGCAGGTGTCAGAAATTTGTTAACGAGTAAGACATACCCTGAAGGGGTAGTTTTAGGGACAACGTGTTTGCTTGTTTGTTTGTTTTTTAATAGCAATATGATAGTTTGAAGAGCTCTGTGCTTTGGGAAATTGCCATCTAGTACCAAGGACATGTTAGTCATATTTCTTTTTCCTTTTTTTTTTTAAGATTTATTTCTTTATTTGAGAGGGAGGGAGAGGCAGACGGAGAGGGGGAGAGATAGTCTCAAGCAGACTCCCCGCTGAGTGCAGAGCCCGACGTGGGGCTCGATCTCACAACCCCAAGATCGTGACCTGAGCCAAAACCAAGAGTCAGATGCTCAACCCACTGAGCCACCCAGGCACCCCTCATATTTATTTTTTTCACTTCATTATCCCAAGCACAACTTTTGGAAACTGTCACTGTGACTAGCCCACCTGTCAGCTCCAGACTTGGAGATTTCCAGACCCCATGGAAAGACATCGGTGTTGCTGGCACTCTTCCTCATTATCTCATGCAAAACCCATTTCTTAAGGTCAGAGAGACACACAATGTGAAAGGATGTTTCTTTACAAACATTTTGAAAGCTAAAGTTCTCTTTTGTGGGTGGTAGATGCGAGCTCCATGTTTGGTCACCTGTGACCCTAGGGCAGAGATAAATATTCCATCCTGCTTCCCCCTACTTTTCCGTGGCACAACCGATGTCCCTGATGGATGGGAGAGGAAGGGGGCTGACAACATGGTGCTGAGGAGAAAGAACTAGCCTAGGAGCCTCAAGGGGGTGTTCAAAGCCTAATCCTATGATTAACTAAGTAGGTGGGGGGTTTAGGGTGAATCACTTTTCTTTCTGGACCTTGGTTTCTCTCCTGGAATGTGATGCCCACGTCACTGCATTGTTGGCAAGAATTTCCTTGGGTAGTTTGCTTTGTGGAATAACACCAGACTGGGACACTCTTCTTTCAAATTCCTGGGAATAGCTTAAATAAGGAGAGGTATTATTACTACAATTTTATTTTAATATGTTAGTTGCCATCAACAAAAATTAGTTCCATAGTGGAGGAATGAAGGTACCACATGACCAGATTCTACATCTTATCCATTTTGAAGCCAGCTGCTGGTATAGCCTAAAAGGCCAGCACACATTGCATTCCAGCTTCCTTAACCTCTGTGGTTTTCCTCTTGCTCACACTTCAGGGTACTGGTACTCCTTGCCCTTCCAGAGCATTTGACCTGCATTATGGGCAAATTCTCTGCTCTTACCCAGGAGAAGGGAACATGCCCTTTAGCATACAATTTTGATCTTCTTCCTCTCTCTTTTAATGATTTGTAAATTATTATTATCTAGGCAAAGCACCAGTTTGGGTCTTGCTTGAGGGCTCCTTGTAAATCTCCATGCTCTGCTCTTTCCTATGACCATATGTGATTGGGATTAGGTTTGGCTGTGAACAGTGAAACCCTAAATCATGAAGACCTATACAGGACAAAAGCCTTATTTCTCATGTATAAGAAGTCTGGAGGTAGGCAGTCTCGAAGTGCATCTTCAGAAAGTCATCACAGATGCAGGCTCTTTATATCTCGCTACACTGCTATTTTTAGCATTAGGGGTTGCCCCTCAGAGTCTAAGATGGTTGCTCAAGCTTCACTCATTACCTTGGCATCCCTCTCAGCTGGAAGGAGAAAGGATCCCAAAGGGGGAGACTTCTTACTTCAAAAGCCAGTTCTGGAAGGTAGATGTGGCATTTCTGGTTACATCTCATTGACCAGAACTCAGTCACATGGCCACACCGAGATGCAAGGAAGCCTAGGAAAACGTAATCTCTGTTCTGGGCAGTCATGGGGGAGGCTGGCTCTGACCCACTCACAAATCCTGAAGAATTCTTCCACTATCAAGTATTCCTGAGCTATTTCTCTAGAAGGGCTACAAGATTAAATAGGAAATACTATCAGGAAGGATACTCCAAAGAGGAGATAAGACGGGCAAAGGACAGCCTCAAGATACATTAGACTGTGTCAATAATGTCTTGACACGCGCATGCAGAATGTATTAACCTATCAGAGTGATACAAAGTGGCTGATGGTTGCGAGTTAACTAGGAAAGTTTTCGTGGATAAATTTCAATCAAAATCAAAAAGATGGGAAGGATATACTTTGGTACAACATTGAGACAGGCTACCTCAGGAATGAGCAGAGGTGCTCTTTGGCACAATGCAAAGTAGATGTTCTCCTCAGTGCCCTTCACTTCTAACCTCTACACATACTTTCCCCCCATCTCAACACCATTCCCCTCTTATGAATGTGTTTTCTCTCTCTCTCCCTCTCTCTCACACACACACACACACACGTGCACACTGATGTTTTCATGAATCATAATTTAAGAAAAAAAAAAAAGAAAAAAAACAACTCTGCTAAACTAACTCTTAACTATGTCTTTTTTTTTTTAATTGACATATAATGTGTTATTTGTTTCAGGGGTACAGGTCTGTGATTCATCAGTCTTACACAATTCACAGCATTCACCATAGCAAATACCCTCCTCAATGTCTGTCGCCCAGCCACCCCATCCCTCCCACCCCCCTCCGCTCCAGCAACCCTCAGTTTGTTTCCTGGGATTAAGAGTTTCTTATGGTTTGTCTCCCTCTATGGTTTCATCTTGTTTCATTTTTCTCTCCCTTCCCCTATGATCCTCTGCCTTGTTTCTCAAATTCCTCATATCAGTGAGATCATATGATAATTGTCTTTCTCTGATTGACTTACTTTGCTTAGCATAATACCCTCTAGTTCCATCCACGTCGTTACAAATGGCAAGATTCCATTTTTTTGATGGCTACATAATATTCCATTGTATATATATAACCACCTCTTCTTTATCCATTCATCCGTCGATGGACATCTAGACTCTTTCCATAATTTGGCTATTGTGGACATTGCTTCTATAAACATCGGGGTGCACGTGCCCCTTCGGATCACTACATTTGTATCTTTGGGCTAAATACCCAGTAGTGCAATTGCTGGGTCGTAAGGTAGCTCTATTTTATCTATGTAAGTCTTAAGTTGCTATCCATTGCAGGAGTACTGTGCAAATTAATTTAAAATTAAATTACCAGAAGTGAGTGTTGCTTCGATTCTAGTCAATGAATACCTCAGACACTACTTCTTACAGAACCCTATGAGGATGGAAAGGACTACATTTCTGCCCTCAGAGAGATCATACTCTGGTAGACAGAGAGCCATGCACATACCTTCCAAGAAAAACACAGAATATGATCTATCTTTTATTTTTTTTTAAGAAAGCGAGCACATGCATGTGAGCAGTGGGGGAGGGCCACAGGGGGAGAGAGAATCCAAAGCAGGCTCCATGCTGAGCTTGGGGCTCGATCTTAGGACCCTGAGATCATGACCTGAGCCAAAATCAAGAGTCGGATGCTCAACCAACTGAGCCATCCAGGAACACCTGATCTTTTATCATTTTAAAGCATTGTGAGGGCTCTGGGAAAGCAGCTCCAGCCCAGCTTCGGGGGGAGGATGGTGAGAAATGGGAAATACTTTGTAGGCAGAATTAGAGCGGATAAAAGGAGGGCATACCAGGTGGAAGGAGCAGCCAAAGAAGGGCATTGAGGTGGATGAGGCAAGGAGCCCACGTGAGGGAACAGAAGGTACCAGCGAGAGCATTAATGAGACATGCCGCTGAACACGTCATTTGAGACCTTATCAGGAGGGGACCAGAAAGCTTCATATTGAACGAAATGGGAAATACAAGAAAGTTGGATGGGAAAGTGGCCCGATCAAGACTATTCTATAAGAAATGTCATCTGGAGGCAGCATAGGCTGGAGGTTGGAGAGACAGGATCCAGGCAGACAAACGTCGAGACGGGCTTAAGTCCAGAGAAGAGGTAACAAGGACTAGAACAAAGTCAGTGGGAATTAAGACAGGATGTATCACTGATGGTGAAATTTCAAATGAAAATTAGGTTGAATCCTTGGGGGAGGGAGATTTTCCAGGCACTTCCCAGGTGACATCATGTTAGGTTCCACATTTCCCAATGATATGTGTCCCCTTAGAGCCTGAGCTTAGAGAGGTGGAGGGAAACTTAGTAAACCAGAATGTAAGAAAATAGTACTCTAGACTTTCAGAGATGAGGGGGCCCTGGAGACCATCTACAACATGGCTCACCTTTTTTTACAGATTGAAAAAAAAAAACCCAAGGTTTTGGGACCATAGTGGTTCCAAAAGAGATGTGGGACTTGCCTTCCCTAGTATTTTTAGTGTCTTAGCAGGGGCAATAGATACTGATTATCCAAAATCACCATATGGAAAGTCATAAGAATGACAGACTGGGGGAAATACTTGCAATACATATCACAGATAAATGGTTAATCTCTGTAATAAAAAGCACCTAGATAACAGGGAGGAAGAGATTGAGCACGCAATAGAAAGTGGGCGAGGAACATGACATACACTTTATACACAGAAAAACTACAAACGGTCCTCAAGCACATCAAAAGAGAGTCAGCCTTAATCAAAATAAGAAAGATGCACATTTAAACTGCACTAAGGACCATTTGTCACCTCACAGTCACACAGTTGGACAACACCATGTGAAGCCGGGGGGAAAGGGACAATCATGTTTTGCTAATGAAGCTGCAAGATGATACAGCTCGCAGGGAGGGTAGTCTGGCGAAATCTACCAAAATTACTGATGCATTCATTCATCCTTTGACCCACAACTCCTACTTGTTGGCATTTGCTCTACAAATAACCCACACATGCATCAATAACAGAGAGAGAGACATGCATGTACACATGGGGTTATTAATTGCAGCATTGCTTGTAACAGTAAAAGGCTGAAAGCAATTTAACTGCCAGTATAAGGAACTGGTTCCATAGACAATGGAAGAGTTACACAGTGGAATTGTATGCAGCTATAGAAAGAAGGAGAAAGGTTCTTTATGCCTCAATACAGAATAAGCTCCAGAGTATCTTGTCAGGGAGGAAAAAGCATGATGTAGACCATGTATAAGGTATGTTATCTTTTGCGTTAAAAAGGGGGCAAACAAGATATATATTTAGGATATATATTTGCATTTGTCCTTGCAAAAAATATACTGGAAAGATAAATGAGAAACCAATTTAAAAAAAGTATGTCTCTAGCGGGAGACATAATGGAATACATGAGAATGGGAATTAAGGCTAGACAGCCTAGTATCTAACTTTTTACTTCATTTTAATTTTTTTAACCATGAAGACATGATCACAATTAAAAAATGTTTTAATTAAAAATGTCAACTGTGACAAATACTTAAATGAGACATTCGTGGTACAGTCATAGCCAGGAAAGATTTGTCCTAATCAGAGAGGTCAGGGAAGGCTTCCTGGAGGAAGTGGCTGTTGAGTTGAGATCTGAAGAATGAATAGGAGTCGGTGGGTTCAAAGAGCAGACAAGAGGTTTGTAATCAGAGAGGGAAGCCTGTTCAGAGGCCTTGTGGTGGAGAGGCAGTGGTGCTTAGGAAGAAGTCAGAGCAAGCAGCATAGCAAGCGAGCTGTGACGCAAGCAGCATAGCAAGCGAGCTGTGACGCAAGCAAGCGAGCTGTGACGCAAGACCGGACCAATAGGCTGGGCAGGCCAGACCACGTGGAGCTTGTAAACCATGCTGAGAAATGTTTTTCTCTCCTAAGAGCAATGAGGTGGTTAAAAGCAGGCAGGTAGGAGGAGGTTCCGGGGAAGTCTGTACCTTGTTCAAGGGAATATTCGCCGTCACTGAAGATTTAGAGGAAAAGTATGGTGTGGTCACTACATTTGTTCTTAGAAGGAACTGCAAGTCCCGCCCATCTCCCAAATTCTCCTGTAAAATCACACTCGATGCTTGCTAACATTCCACGTATTTCAATTATGACCCATCAGTCGCTCTTTGCTAAAAACATTACCCAAATTGCACCAAGGATAAAGTTGTTACAGTCTAATTTACATTGGAACTTAGCTCCGTTTCTAGGCAACACCCTTGCACTGGATAATGATGGCTCCGACCCTCAGAATCTTTCACAATCTGGTAAGTGGGATGAATGAGGGAACCAATCAGGCCGGTATCTCAACCTATGAGATCCAGCCTGGGAATAAAGCCCATTGTTAATGCACCATTTGATAAGAACACTTAACCTCCATATCTGTTGTAATTAGATAATTAGAACTTCACTAGAACCTTTTAAGACTAGGAACACATCTGAAATTCACCTAGAATGAAAACTGCATTATCTAAGACCAATCCGAGGTCTTTTTCCTTCCACCTTCACCTTGCCTCCTCCCCCCCACTCCAAAGATTTTGCAGTCTAAGGAGTGTGAAAAGAGAAGAATTTTATAGGTGGTGCATATTACAGAAGGCTACCGGATTCCATTGAAAACTGCTTTACATTTATTTGAAAAGAAAAAAAAAAAACCCTTAATTTTGAAAATGAGCTTCAGAGGGCAAGCATGAAGACGAAGTGTGAGTCATGTGTGCAGAGAGGAAAAACTGCTCTTGCGTGAATCCACTCATAAAATGTTAATATATGCATAAGAAAATTGTGTTCCTTAATCTCTGAAGAAACACTTATCACTAAGAACCCTTTAATTCCTTTCCTGTGCTTGATTTATTAGCTTATGAAATTATGTTAATAACCTTCATGTTAATGGTTTGGGGGCTCAAATGACCTGATTTTAATAATGAAGTAATTTATGCAATAAATGCAATCAGCATCTGTGCATCTCACTTACCAGAACATACTGGTGATTAGCCAGTGCTAAAGCAAGGACCTGCCAGCATGGGCCAGCATGGGCCAGCATGGGGCAATGCATGCGTTTCTGCAGAGAAAACAGATCTGGCTGACGGGCGCAGAGGTGGGAGATACTCGGGCACATGCACTGAGCGGCAGTTCTTGGCTGAAGGAGCTTTGCCGGAGACGCTGAGACTGAATTTGAAATTAATTTACGAACTGTAAAATGAGTCCGCTACTTTGGTAACCATTGAGCGAATCTACATATGAGGTGTATCCATGACAAGGAACACGTGTCTCTTTGCTGGCGTGGAGTGCTTTCCTGGAAGGAATCTGGGGAGTCCAGAAACAGGGGATGAAGGAACAGCCAACAGCTTCCTGGGGGAGAGCAAAGCACCAGGAGGGGAAGACGTCCATCCAAGGAGGAGGTGGAGGCTGTGGTGGGCAGATGCCTAGAGGGATGGAGGGTTTCCAATCCTGCCACCCTAAAATCAATGTCCCAGAATACCCCTGGTGCTAGTGTTACTCAACTTTGGCTCTTCAGAGTATTACACTGAGTTACCCTCTTTGCTTTGCTTTCTTTTGTTTTTTACTTTTTCCCATTCCCCACAGATCTAAGGCTTAGAACAACTGACTGACATGCTTCTCTACTTTTCTTAAAGCAAAGACGCACGTCAACCTTGCTAGATGGCTGAGACTTTCTCCCGTCTTTCTTCGGAGATCCCCAAGGAAATGAGTTTCCATTTCTTTCTCTTATTATTTAAACATTCCTTTAAGAATGATGTCTCCCTCCGAACCAAGACCTGCTAACCCTCTGACTTCCTAGAAAGAAAGACAGGTGTGGTCACTGCCCCTCCTACTGACTCTGCAAAACCCCAGCCCAGGTGGAGGAGAGCGGGTCCTCGCACCAAAGCAGTTTCCAGCAGCGTCCAGATGCCACAGTGCAGGGCTCCCCACATCCTTGATCTTCACCCTCGACAATGATGTTCCACAGAATATGATTTTTAAATGTTCAAAAAACACTTCTGGAGCACTTGATAGAATGTTATGCCTCCCTCTAAGAAAGTGTGACATCAAATATCCTTTTGGCACAATGTTAAGTGAAAAAAAGCAAAATACTAAAATAGCTAAACTCTAAACTGTGATGTAGTAAAAATGACATTAGCTTTGAAATAAGAGCCTTTGGATTCCTAACTTGGCTTCCACCTCTGACTACTTGTGGAACTGGTTGAGGTCCTTGACTCTTTAAGGGAGAGTTCTATTTTTTTCTATTTTTTTCCCTATATTGTAACGCATGGGTGTTAATTTTATAAAATCATAAAATGCATAATTTTGGAAACTGTATTTCTCTATTTGCAAGAATAGAGATCTTTAGTAGAATTTTAATTTTTCACCCCCTGTACTACGTTGGCATTGTATCGGCTTTGACAGAAATGAGAGGCAACCTCATGTCTCACATGAAACAGTTCTCCTCTTCCTTTGGATTTGCAGAGTGGATCATAATTGTACCACGCCATAAAGCATGAAGTAAAATGCCTTTGAGAAGCTTCATGTGCCATATGCAATAGGGCTGCTACATGTAATTCCATAATTTAAAAAAATGACAAGGGATAATAATGGCTTGCACTCTGTAGCCTCTGAAAGTCTCGAATCTCTATGCACAGGCTGTCAAGCCTGGTGCTGTGTCAGTGCTCAAGGAAGGTTCAACACCGCTGTCTCAGGAATCCCCACTACTGGGAAGTGTCCGCAAATGTTGTTCCATTTCACCAACAGAAATATCTGTGGAGAGACCTTGTCCTGGCTATGCCCCTGTCTCCAAGTACACATTCTGGATTCTTAGCCCACTGTATTATTAAATCGTGGCCCGGCCCTATTTTCCTCTCTCAGGATTCTCAGCAGATATGGGCTTAACCTGGGACCTCAGAAATAAATAAATAAAGTGGCAAGCACACTGAAGTCTGCATGCAAAATTGTGAGGAGCTTTTCTCACATAGCCAGGAAATATTGTAAAAAGAGAAAAAAACATGCTTTTTCCTAATATCCACGTCGAGAGTAGAGACCTGAGCTAAGCTTTCCTTGGACCCTAAGCGATGGCATCCGAGATGCACACCTATTGCTAATGAGTTTTTATGGAGTTTCCGTGGCTTTTAATATTTTTTTCTCAGTTCTTACCGCTGTTCCTTTAGGTGCCTTCCCCCTCACCAGTTAGAGCTTTCAGTCTCATAAGGGCATTTTATTCCATTTTTGTGGCCAACATCATACCTTGCAAAGCAGGAAGAGAAATGGGATGAGTGTTGATAGTAGTTGGGTTGGAAGCGACCAGCCCTGGGCTTCTCCTTTCATCCCTTTCTTGAGTTCCTGATTCTGCACAACCCTCCACTTTATTTGGGGGGCTCATCTCTTCCACTTGGCTTCAACATCCTCTCTAGGTTGCCCCACACGCCCTCTCTACCCTTCCAGGAACCCTGGCCAGCTTGCAGCCACTTCAACCGTGTTGAGAGGTTGTGTAAATTATTCATTGGGTGGGAGAAGCAGATGCTACTTCTAATCCTGTGGTGCTGAGACATCCACCATGTTAAGAGACACTTGGGCTTCCTCTTGCTCTGATGAGGGTGGCAACCAGCGCATTCTCCTCCAGGAGCAGCTTGCCCTTGGTAAAAAGGAGCTTCTCACACCTTCTGACTCCATGGTTCAAAACATGTTTCTTCCGCACTCTTAATCAAAGCATCTCTCTTATCACTCCCCGCTGCTGGGTAACTTAAACCAGCCATTATGTCAAAGGAAAGAAAATGAATTAAAAAAAAAAAGTCAGTTCTTTGAGTTTTATCTCCATTTTTTTTTTTTTCTTAAAAGGAACTTATCGTGGGCGCCTGGGTGGCTCAGTTGGTTAAGCGACTGCCTTCGGCTCAGGTCATGATCCTGGAATCCCGGGATCGAGTCCCGCATCGGGCTCCCTGCTCAGCAGGGAGTCTGCTTCTCCCTCTGACCTTCCCCCCTCTCATGCTCTCTGTATCTCATTCTCTCTCTCGCAAGTAAATAAAAAAACTTTAAAAAAAATTAAAAAAAAAAAAAGGAACTTACGTACTTGATCCCCATCAGGCCAGGGAGATAGTAGCGATCTCTTCTGAACACGGGCTTGTCTCCCATACTTTCTCCACACCTTCCTGTCATCTTTCTGGCAGTGGGAAGACTCGGACTTATTTTGTATTTAAACTCATTTTATGAAATGAATGGGTCACAGAAAAGAGACTTCCTCCTGCCAACTACTCCCAGGATAAATGAACATATCTTCCCATCAGTGGCCAGAAATAGATTATTTAAAAAACCTCAGTGTCTAGGGGCGTCTGGGTGGCTCAGTTGGTTGAACGTCTGACTCATGGTTTTGGCTCAGGTCATGATCTCAGGGTCCTGGATCCAGTCCTGCACTTGGCGGGGTGAGGGGGTCTGCTTGAGATTCCCTCTCCCTCTCTCGCTGCCCCTCCCACCCCCGCTCGTGCGCACATGCTCTCCCTCTCTCAAATAGATAAATAAAATCTTGAAAAAAAAAAAACCCTCAGTGTCTTTATATAATGGGAACACTACAGTATTGTGGTTTTAAGTGTGGATTATTACTCAGATACGAATCCTGCCTCTCTTATAAGAGCCAAGTGACCTCAGGCAATGACCTAACCTTGCTTTTCTCATCTTTAAAACAGGGATAATAATATCTCCACCTTTGATTTGTAGTGAAAACTAACTGAATTTGATATAAAGCACTTAGAATGGTGTCTGGCATGGAACAAATGCTCAATTACTGTTATCTGTTATTCACGTGATATAAATAGTCCACGAATGATCCCATTAATAGAAGGCCATTCATCCACTGTAACTGAGGACGATTCTGGGAATCTCCAAGTAAGATCACAAACAAAGAAAATGTTCTTGCAGCGAATTTCTTCTCCAAGGCCTTTTCCTCTTTACGAATAAAAAATTCTTTTGATTCAGCACAGTCTTGAAAAGATACATATCAAGATAATAGTTCAAGGAAGTGTATTCTTTAAATATGGTAACTGGAGCCAGCCAGATAAGCATTTGACTCGTAATGTTTGGAACTCTTAACAACTTTGGTTTAAGTCCTATGTAACTGAAAGCCATCGAAGTGGTGGCTCTGTCAGCTTCTCCACAGAAACAAAAAATCGTCAGAGGCCAGAGGAAGTTAAGACATTTGTCTTTTTCCTGCAAGAATTTCTCATCTTACATATAAAATACAGCTGATAACCGTCAATGCCTCAAGCTTTAAGGAAATTAAGATATGGCTTGTGAAAGGAATTAAAAAGTATTTATCCAGGGTGCCTGGGTGGCTCAGTCGGTTAAGCATCTGCCTTTGGCTCAGATCATAATCCCAGGGTCCTGGGATTGAGCCCCACATCGGGCTCCCTGCTCAGTGGGGAGCCTGCTTCTCCCTCTGCCTCTGCCCCTCCCCCTGCTTGTGCTTTCTCTCTCTCTCTCTAATAAATAAATAAAATCTTTTAAAAAAAGTATTTATCCAAAGATTTGCAATGCTCTATGTGGGGGGTGGGTGGGGAGGGTGGTGGAAGGTCACTGTTTCTCTTACTTCCACCCCATCAAGATTATCCTCCAATCTGACATTTCTTTTTTTTTTTTAAGATTTTATTTATTTATTTGAGAGAGACAGTGAGACAGAGCATGAGAGGGGAGAAGGTCAGAGGGAGAAGCAGACTCCCTGCTGAGCAGGGAGCCTGATGCGGGACTTGATCCCGGGACTCTGGGATCATGACCTGAGCTGAAGGCAGTCGCTTAACCAACTGAGCCACCCAGGCGCCCCAATCTGACATTTCTTAATCTGAGTTTATCTTCCAGGTCATTATTTTGCATTCTCAATGTTTTGTAGCCTTTAAAATTCTCCGTTAAAACTGCATATTGACATTTATCATCATTTTCCCTCCTTCCTTATTTTTTTTTCTTTTCTCCCACTATTTTGGTTGACTTGTTTCTTTAGTCCCTTTTCTTTTTTTTTTTTTGAAAGATTTTATTTTTTTATTTTTAAAGATTTTTATTTATTTATTTGAGAGAGAGAGAATGAGAGAGAGCACATGAGAGGGGTTAGGGTCAGAGAGAGAAGCAGACTCCCCGCCGAGCAGGGAGACCGATGCGGGACTCGATCCAGGGACTCCAGGATCAGGACCTGAGCCGAAGGCAGTCGCTTAAGCAACTGAGCCACCCAGGCGCCCTGGTTCCTTTTCTACCACTATTTTTGAGTAGTCTTTGATATCTCTTTGCATCAACCCAGGCTAATCCAACTTAATAAATCAATTCTGAATCTCCCAAAGGAGACAAATGGAAAAGCAGGCCGGCCTATATCCTGAATTGTAGAAACCGAAGGAATAGCAAGATAGAAGCAGATATTAATCTTTGCAGTATTTTTCCTGAAAAACCACAAACTAGGCTACCAACCAAACAGATAATATTACAAATGCAAAGCAGATCTGCTAAGTGCATCATGCCACCAACTTCTCTTTTATCTGCTATTGGAGCTTTAGAGCTGAACCGTGTGGGGATATTTCTCTCACTACTGAACATGCTCTTTCTGGGTATAAATAGAGAGAGCTTCTCTTGACCTCTTTTTAAAGGCAAATCTGAGCTCCCAGAATACTGAAACCTCTAGGTGAACTGGGATTTAAATTCGGAAGAAAGAAAAATAATAATAAGGAGAGGCAAATTCCAGGAACTTGGCTGCCCCATTATCTGAAACAGAAGTTAAATGAGTTCAAGTGAATGTACTTAAGTCTTAATATTGCAACTTAATAGTTCTATTGTCCAGAATCACAAGTTGAGGGCATATGTGCACATTTGTTTAATTACTATGTCTGGGTGCACGTAAAACTTTGGCCACTTAGCCAAGAACAGCCTTATTGGGATTTTCTTTAAAGGCGCCCTCAACTCTCTGAAATTGCTTGCAACTTTCCATTATTCATATTGTCTGGTGTCGGGAAGCTTTGACTATTTAACACCACCTGGAGGTTCGGTGACCATTCCTAAAAGACCATGCCAAAGCATTTCCATGGCTTTCCAAAACAGAATGGATGCTTTCTTCTGCTATGTATCTTGAGGTTTGCTCATCATTTTCCAGCCATTTGAAAGCTCCCTTTCCACATAAAGCCCATCATAAGTATTGCTGTCATGTGTTTAGGCATTTTGTGCTTGAGCTAATGAGATGTATATAAAGGATCTGGGTAGAAATATCTTCGTAAGGTTTTTCTCTGTTTTTGTTTTAAATCCAGAATGCATTTGCTTTTTCTGCAAAACAGAATTCTTTAGGTAGGTAGGTTTCTAGGTCAGTCCTCTGAAAATTTAGTTAAACTTTAAGGCAGGTGAATTGGAGTGTTAAAATAATTTCCAGTTGTTTCTTGGGGATAAACAATGAACTAGTTCTAATGAATTTTGAAAGCAGGGTGAGAACTCTGCCCTAAATATAGTTCCAGTCTCCAGAGTTGAATTTCCTTTATATTTCTCTTCTCCTTTTCCACTCAAGGACAGATGAGTTCTCTTTCCCCTTTTCCTTTTTAACTCTTTCCCAGGGAAGTAGAGTGGATTTCTTCTTCCCGTTCATGTCTCCTCAAATAACAGGACCCTCAGCGGATACTGCCTAGCAGCCAGAACAGTGAATCCAATAGTGAACAGTGACAACAGGGTCAAGAGAGAATCTTCCCACAGCCCATTCCTAAAGAGGGGATGTCTGATGTCAGCTGTGTAAGCTTTAGGGACCAATCGTAATAAAGGACAGCCATGGCAAAATTATGGAGACAGTAAAAAGACCAGTGGTTGTCAGGGGTTTGGGAGAGGAAGGGATGAAAAGACAGAGCAGAGAGCAGTAAAAATACTCTGTATGATATCATAATGGTGGATACATGTCATTAAACATTTGTCCAAATTCACAGAATGTACCACACCATGAATGAACCCTAATGTAAACTATGGACTTTGGGTGGTTATGATGTGTCAATGAAGGTTCATCAGTTGTAACAAATGAACCACTCCAGTGGGGGATGATGACAATGGGGAAGGCTGTGCATGTGTGGGGACAGGGGGCATATGGGAAATCTCTGTACCTTTTTCTCAACTTTGCAGTGAACCTTAAAATGCTTTACCAAAAATTATAATCTTAATTTTTAAAAAAAAGAAAAAAAAAGGGGCGAGGGAAGAAATATAATGGAGCAATTCTGAAAAAAAAAAAGTCACTAATGTTGTACAATAACCATAATCTTGCAGGGTAGATATGATTTCGCCTCCCTTTCACAAAGAAGGTAACTGAGGCAATGACTCAAACAAGGTCACTTGGTTCAGAAGTGGCAGAGCTTAGGATTCTAAATGCTGATCACTGCACAGTATCAGTGCAGTCTCTAATGTGCAGCTGGCATCCATTATGCTTCAATAAAGCTGAAACAAATACGGAATTGCCTTAAAAGCACAAGTACAGAAATACAGTGCAAACTTCTTTTCACTGCTAATAATCCACCTGCCTTTGTACATTTAAGTAAAACAAAGTGAATAAAACTTAACGAGTATTTTTCTTTTTTTTAAAGAATATAAATATATGTATATATATATATATATATATATATTAAGTAGGCTCCATGCCCAGCGTGGAGCTGAACATGGGTCTTGAACTCATGACCCTGGAATCAAGACCTGAGCTGAGATCAAGGGTCTGATGCTTAACCAATTGAGCCACTAAGGCACCCCTAATAGCATCCTAAATTTTAAAGCTTATTATTCTATTTCAACAAGTTGAATGCTAAGGGCCTGAACATTCAAAAAGCATACCTAATAGTATATAAAATAAGAATTTATTACAGAAATCAAGGAATGACTGAGCATTAGGACTTTTACCAACATAACATATTCCATTAATAAAGTAAGGGGAAAATACAGGATTATACCATTGCATGATAGGAGAATAACTGATACAGTTCAGTAGGCATTCATAGTAAAATCTCTAAGTAAAATAAAAATGGAAGGGAATTCCGAAACAAGATAGAGTATTGGGAAATAACAAATAATGAAATATTAAAGAAATTCTCATTAAAATCAGAAACAAGAAAGAGCTATCCAATATTACTGCTATTATTCAAAAAGTGTTTTGGAGGCAGCTAGAATTGGTAGGGGCACAGCCAGAGAAAGGAGGGAGCTACACAGAGCTGGGGCCCAAGAAATCTGCATGGAGATTCCCCTGAGAGTTGCATGGACTGGTCTTGACTCTGCGAATCCTGCTGGTGGGAGGCTGAGGGCTGAAAAGAGATATCAGAGATCACACAGAGCTTAAAGACACTTGGGATTGTGGCCCAGTCAGAGTGGAGAATCAGAGTGGAGAATCCTCAATGAAAACAGAAGGCATTAGATCAAGACCCTACAAAAGCCATATCTTATGAGTAAAATCTATATCCTAGAGTAAGATCCATACTCTAGGACACAGAACAAAAATAGCAACAGACCACCCTAAGAAAGCTTGAAGTCTGACTAGATCAAGATTGATTAATTATGTAACTGCTACCAAAACAAAACTCAACACCCTTTAAAAGAAGACAACATAATCAATTCTCCCTATGAGGGATCATCTACAATGTCTAGTATGCAATCAAAGATTACTAGACTTGCAAGGAAGTAGATGGTATGATCTATAATCAAGGGGAAAAAATGGGAACAGATCCTAAAATGACTCAGATGTTAGGATTAGGAAGCAGATTTAAAAAAACCTATTTTACCCTGCTCGGCGGGGACCCTGCTTCTCCCTCTGACCCTCCCCCCTCTCATGAGCTCTCTCTCTCTCTCATTCTGTCTCAAATAAATAAATAAAATCTTAAAAAAAAAAAAAACCTATTTTAATATGCTCAAGGATGTGAAATAAAACATGAATAAATGTGAAGTAAGAGATGGGGAATCTCAGTCAAGATATAAAAATGATTAAAAAAGAGCCAATGGAAATACTAAGCTGAAAAATACAATATCTGAAATGAAAGACCCCTGAGATAAGCTTAATAGCAGATTGGACACTACAGAAAAAAGTGCCAATGACCTTGAAGAAAGCTCAAGAGAAAATTTCCAAATTGATGAACAGAGAAAGAAGATTGAAATAAAAATAAGCAAAGCTTCAGTGACCTGTGGGAAAATAGAAAGTCATCTAACATAGTGCAAATGAAGATATAGCAGGAGAGGGGAGAGAATAGGGGAAAAAAAGCAATAGTAGCTGAGAATTTTTGAAAACTGATAAAAGACATTGATCATCAAGAAAATCAGACCTAAGTATATCATAGTCAAAGAACTAAAAATCAAAGATAAAGCTGTAAAGCATTCAGAAGGGAAGGAAAGACACTGTCTATCGGGGACAGAGATAAGAATTATGTATGACTACTACTCCTAGAAAACAATGGAAGTCAGAAAACAATGGAATGAGATCTATAAAACACAGAGGGAAAACTGGCAACTTAGAATTCTACAGCCAGTGAAAACAGCCTTTCATAAATGAGGTTTAAAAAATCGCTAGAAAAAAGAAAGCTGAGAGAATTCATAACCAGCAGCTCTTCACTCCAAGAAATACTAAAGGAAGTTCTTCAGACTAAAGGGAAATGATAACAGATGGAAACTTAGTTACACAGAGAGAAATCAATACTACCAGGCAGAGTAAATACGTAAGTTAAAAAAAACCAAACTGCCTTTTGGAAATTTAAAAATTTCTTTAAAAGAAAATTGACTCTTTTTGTTTTGTTTTGTTTTTTTAAGATTTTATTTATTTATTCATGAGAGACAGAGAGAGAGAGAGAGAAGCAGAGGGAGAAGCAGGCTCCCAAGGAGCAGGGAGCCCGATGCGGGACTCGATCCCAGGACTCTGGGACCATGACCTGAGCCGAAGGCAGACGTGTAACCGTCTGAGCCACCCAGGCGCCCGAAAATTGACTCTTTATAATAACATTGGGTTGTGAATTTTATAATATATATAGAAGTAAAATATATGGCAATTCATAAAGGATGGAACAGGGTGTATGGAATTACATTATTACAAGATTCTCATAGTTTACATGAAGTGGCATAATATTAATTTAAGTGGACTGTGATAAATTAAGAATGCATAATACGAACACTAGGGCAACAATTTTTTAAAAAAAATACAAAGAGGAATATCTAAAATATTACCATGCTCAATAAATGTTGCTTTTGTAATTGGATATCCATATGCAAAAAAAATGAACTTCAATCAATACCTCACACATACACAGAATTAACTCAAAGTGGATCATAGACTTAAATATAAAACCAAAAGCTCTAAACTTATAGAAGAAAACAGGAGGAAAATTTCTGTGCCCTGAATAAGGATTCTTAAGACACTAAAAGCAAGACCCATAAAAGAACAAACTGATAAATTAGACTTAATCAGAATTAGAAACTCTTGCCATTTACAAGAAGCAAAAGAAGAGGCTAAAAAGACTAGCTACAACCTGGGAGAAAGCACTTGCAAATCATATATTTGATAAAAGACCAGTGTCCAGAAAATACAAATTCAATAAGAATTCAAATTCAAATATTCAAAATTCAATATGGATTTCAATAAGAAAACAACAACCTGATTTTCTTAAATGGTCAAAATTTGAACATTCACATCACCAAAGAAGATATACAGATGGAAAATAAGCAGATTTTTAAAAATGCTCAATCTTAGTCATTAGGGAAATGCAAATTAAAACCACAATGAGGTGCCACCAAGCATCTGTCGGTATCTTATAAAGTTAAAAGTATACCTCCCTATGACTCAGCAATTCCATTCTAGGTATTTAACTAAAACCAACAACAAACAAACAAACCCAAAAAATGAAAAACAAAAAAACCCCACAAAAATATATATCCACAGCTCTGTTCCAAGATGGCAAGGTAGGAAGACTCTGAATTCACCTCCTCCACAGAACACACCAAATTATACCTATTAATAGAACAATTCCTCCAGAGGAAGAACTGAGGGCTGACTGAACAGCTTCTGAATGCCCAAAGATAGAACAGCAAGAGAGATGGAGATACAGTAACAAAGGGAACCCTCATTTCCAACACCATGAACTTTAGTTGGGAGGGATAGTACTGAGGGACTGGGAATGGATTCCTCTGTCCTTGGGCACAGAAGAAAAAAAAAAAGCCACAGTTTAAAAGAGCAACTAGCATATAAAAGAGACAACACTAGAACTCTGCTAAGCAGCAGAGGAGTTGCAGGAGAACTCTTCAGAGGGACTAGGGAACTACACAGTTAATGCTCCCACCCCACGTTAAAAGTCTAGACCAGAGCAGGATCTGGATACCATAACAGGTGGGTCTGGTCTTCTCAGTGAGCTTGTGACCTCAGCAAGCCCAGGGTTTGCAAGCCCACACCAGCCCTAAGGGTGCTGGGACACAGGAAATAAGCTGCCCCTCTTTTTGTTTTAAAAGACTTAAAGTTTTTAAACTTAATTTTTAAAATTTTCTTAATTTGTCTTGTCTTATTTTATTTTGTTCTTTTTGGTTTTGGTCTTTTCCCCCCCTTTTCTTTGTTTTTCTCTTTTCTCTTTTTTTCTTCTCCTTTTTTCTTTTTTTTCTCTTCTTTACTTTTCTCTTTTCTTCTTTTATTCCATTTTTTCTATTATTAGCATTATTAGTAGTGTTATTAGTATTATTATTGGTATTAGTATTAGTATTATTAGTTATTATTAGTATAACAACAACTGTGGTTTAGGAGAGTAACTAGCATATACATCCACAGCTCTAGCCAGCCAGCAAAAGTCCCCAAGCACACATTGTCTACATAGGGGACACCATACACAAGATCATTCCTTCAATTTAGGAGAAGTAGCCATTCTGCGTAATCCATAGAAACAAACACAGAAAGTCAAGCAAAGTGGGGAGACAGAAATATGCACCAAAAGAAAGAATAAGAAAAAAAAAATCAGAAAAGGAACTAAATGAAACAGAGATAAGCAATATGCCTGATAAAGAATTTAAAGTAATGATTATAAGGGTACTCACTGGACTAGAGAGTGGAAGAACTAAATGAGGCCTTCAATAAAGAGATAGAAAATATTAAAAAGAGCCAATCAGAGTTGAAAAATACAATAACTGAAATAAAAAACACTCTAGAGGAATGAACAGTAGATTATATGATCCTGAAGAATGTATCAGCAGTCTAGAAGACAGGGTAATGTACAGCACAGAAGCTGAACAGAAAAAGGAGAAGAGAATAAGAAAAATAAGGATAGATTAAGAGATCTTTTGGACAATGCCAAGCAAACAAATATTCATGTTATAGGGGTCCCAGAAGAAGAAGAAGAGAAAGGTGTAGAAAACTTATGTGAAGAAATAATAATTAAAAACTTCCCTAAAGTAGGGAAGGAAATATACATCCAAGTCCAGGAAGCACAGAGAGTTCCAAACAAGAGGAACACAAGGAGACCACACCACAGCACATAATAATTAAAATGTCAAAGGTTAAAGATAAAGATAGAATCCTAAAAGTAGCATGAGAAATAAAAAGTTACCTAAGAGGGAAACCCCATAAGGCTGATTTTTCAGCAGAAATTTTGTAAGCTAGAAGGGTGGGGCATGATACATTCAAAGTGCTGAAAGGAAAGAAACCTACAACCAAGAATATTCTACCTGGCAAGATTATCACTTGGTTTTAAAGGAGAGGTAAAGAGTTTCCCAAACAAACAAAAGATAAAGGAGTTTATCACCACTAAACCAGCCTTACATGAAATGTTAAAGGGACTTCTTCAAGTGGAAAAGCAATGGCCATAATTAGACGTAAGAAAATTATGAATAAAAAGATGTAAAATACGACAACATACACATAAAATCTGAAGGAGTAAAAAGGGAAGAGAAGGGGAAAAAGAAAAAGAAAGAAGTCTTTTTTCTCTCTCTGTTTTTTAGAATGTCTTTGAACTTAAATGATCAGGAAATTAATATAGACTTCTCTTTATTTAGGATGCTGTATGAACATCATGGTAACCACAAACCCAAAACCTATGACAAATACACAAAAAATAAAGAGAAAGAAAGTCAAACATAACACTATAGAAAGTCATCAATCACAAAGAGAGCAAGAGAAGGGGAGAAAGGAACAAAGAAGAACTACAAAAACAACCAGAAAAAATTTTTCAATGGTAATTAGTACATACCTATCAATAATTACATTAAATGTAAGTGGCCTAAATGCTCTAGTCAAATAACATAGGGTGGCAGAATGCATTAAAAAGCAAGACTCATCTAATCTGCTGCCTACAAGAGATTCACCTTGGACCTAAAGACACATGCAGACTGAAAGTGAAGAGATGGAAAAACATTCACTATGCAAATGGAAGTGAAAAAAAGCTAGGGTAGCAATGTTTATATCACACAATAGACTTTAAAGCAAAGACTGCAACAAGAGACAAAGGAAGGCATTACATAATGATAAAGGGATCAATCCAACAAGAGGATATAACAATTGTACCTACCTATATTCCCAACACTGGAGCACTTAAATACATAAAGCAAATATTAATAGACACGAAGAGAGAAATTGATGGCAATACAATAATAGTAGGGTACTCCAACACCTCACTTACATCAGTGGATAGATCATCCAGAGAGAAAATCAATAAGGAAACAGTGTCTTTGAATGACACATTGGATCCGAAGGACATAACAGATATATACAGAACATTCTGTCCAAAGCAACAGAATACAAAATCTTTTCAAGTACATGTGGAACAGTCCCCAGAATACATCTATATTAGGCCATAAAACAAGCCTCAATACATGTAAGAAGTTGGGAATCATACCATGCATCTTTTCTTATGTTAACAGTATGAAACGAGAAATGAATCACAAGAAAAAAATTGGAAAAAACACAAACACATGGAGACTAAACAAAATGATACTTAACAACCAATGGGTCAACAAAGCAATCAGAGAAGAAATTAAAAAAAAAATACATGGAGGTGAATTAAAATGAAAACACAATGGTCCGAAATCTTTGGGACACAGTGAAAGCCGTTCTAAGAGGAAAGTGTATAGCAGTACAAGCCCACCTCAAGAAACAAGAAAAGGCTCAAATAAAGAATCTAACCTTATATCTAAAGGAACCAGAAAGAGAAGAACAAAGCCCAAGGTCAGTAGAAGAAAGGAAATAATAAAGATCAGAGCAGAAATAAATGACATAGAGACAAAAAAAAAAAAAAAATCAGTGAAACCAAGAGCCTGTTCATTGAAAAGATAAACAAAATTGAAAAACCCTTAGCCAGACTCATCAAGAAAAAAAGAGAAAGAACCCAAATAGATAAAATCAGAAATGAGAAAGAAGTAACAACCGACACCACAGAAATACAAAGGGTTATAAGAGAATACTACAAAAACTTATATGCCAACAAACTGGACAACCTAGACGAAATGGATAAATTCCTAGAAACATACAATCTTCAAAAACTGAACCAGGAAGAAATAGGAAATCCGAATAGACCAATTACAAGTAACAAAATTGAATCAGTAATAAAAAAACTACCAACAAATAAAAGTCCAGGACCACGTGGATTCACAGGTGAATAATACCAGACATTTAAAGAAGAGTTAATATCTATTCTCCTCAAACTATTCCAAAAAATAGAAAAGGATGGAAAGCTTCCAAATACATTCAACAAGGACAGCATTACCCTGATACCAAAACCAAAGACACTGCAAAAAAAGAAAACTACAGGCCAATATCCTTGATGAATATAGATGCAAAAACCATCAACAAAATATTAGGAAACTTCATACAACAATACATTAAAGAGATCATTCACCTCAATCATTTGGGATTTATTCTGAGGATGCGAGGATGGTTCAATATTTGCAAGTCAATCAAGTTCATGAATCACATCAACAAAACAGGATAAAAATCATATGCTCATCTCAACAGGTGCAAAAAAGCATTTGACAAGATTCAACACCTATTTATGATAAAAACAGGGAACATACCTCACCATAAGAAAAGCCATATATGACAAACCCACAGCTAACATCATACTCAATGGTAAAAAACTTAGAGGTTTCCCTCTGATGTCAGGAACAAGACAAGGGCATCCACTCTCATCACTGTTATTCAACATAGTGTTGGAAGTCCTAGTCACAGCAGTCAGACAATAAAAAGAAATAAGAGGCATCCATATTGGTAAAGAAGAAGTTAAACTGTCATCTGTGGATGACATGATACTATAGAGAACCCGAAAGACTCCACCAAAAAAATACTAGAAGTAAAAAACAAATTCAACAAAGTGTCAGGATACAAAATTAATGCCCAGAAATTTGCAGTATTTCTATACACTAATTATGAACTAGCAGAAAGAGAATTTAAGAAAACAACACCATTTACAATTACACCAAAAAGAATGAAATACCTAGGAATAAGTTTAACCAAAGAGGTGAAAGATCTATATTCCAAAAACCACAAAACACTGATGAAAGAAATTGAAGATGACAAACAAATGGAGAGATATCCATGCTCATGAATTGGAAGAATTAATCTTGTTCAAATGTTCAAAGCAATCTACAGATTCAATGCAGTCTCTATCAAAATACCAACAGCATTTTCTCCAAAGTTAGAACAAATAATACTCAAATGTGTATGGGACCACAGAAGTCCCCACATAGCCAAAGCAATCCTGAGAAAGAAGAACACAGGTGGAGGCAGGGAGGTAAGAATATACACTGGGAAAAAGACAGTCTTTTTAATAAATGGTGCTAGGAAAACTGGACGGCTACCTGTAGAAAAATGAAACTGGACCACTTTCTAACACCATACACAAAAATAAGCTCAAAATGGATTAAGGAATTAATGTGAGACTTAAACCATAAAACTCTTGGAAGAAAACATAAGCAGTTATTTATTTTTTAAAAAAAATATTTATTTATTTATTTATTTGAGAGAGAGAGAGAGAGACAGTGTGAGCAGGGGGAGGGGCAGAGGGAGAGCGAGAGAGGGGCAGGGAAGCAGACTCTCTGCTAAGCACGGAGCCTGACACCGGGCTCGATCCCAGGAACATGAGATCATGACCTGAGCCAAAACCAGACCTAAGCAGATGCTTAACTGACTGAGCCACCCAGGCACCCCAGTAATTTCTTTGATGTTGGCCTTAGCAACATTTTTCTAGATATGTCTTCTCAGGAAAGCAAAACAAAAGCAAAAATAAACTACTAGGACTACACCAAAATAAAAAACTTTTGCACGGTGAAGGAACCATCAACAAAACAAAAAGGCAGGGGCACCTGGGTGTGGCTCAGTCATTAAACGTCTGCCTTCGGCTCAGGTCATGATCCTGGGGTCGTGGGATCGAGCCCCACACTGGGCTCCCTGCTCCGCGGGAAGCTTGCTTCTCCCTCTCCCACTCCCCCTGCTTATGTTCCCTCTCTCGCTGTGTGTCTCTCTCTGTCAAAATAAATAAATAAATCTTAAAACAAAACAAAACAAAACAAAAAGGCAACCTACCAAATGGGAGAAGATATTTGCAAATGGTATATCTGGTAATGAGTTAATATCCAAAACACATAAAGAGCTTATACAACTCAACACCAAAAAACCCGAACAATCTGATTTAAAAATGGGCAGAGGACCTGAATAGACATTTCTCCAAAGAAGACATCCAGATGGCCAATAGATACATGAAAAGATGCTCAACATCACTCATCATCAGGGAAATGCAAATCAAAACCACAGCGAGATATCGCCTTACATAAATAAGAAATAACAAGTGTGGGTGAGGATGTGGAGAAAAAGGAACTCTCATGCACCGCTGATGGGAATGTAAATTGGTGCAGCCACTGTGCAAAACAGTATGGAGGTTCCTCAAAAAAACTAAAAATAGAAATACCATATGATCCAATAATTCCATTACTGGATATTTACCCAAAGAAAATAAAAACACTCTTTTGAAAAGATATATGCAACCGTATGTTTATTGCAGCATTGTTTATAATAGCCAAGACATGGAAGCAACCTAAGTGTCCATCAGTAGACGAATGGATAAGGAAAATGTGACACACACACACACACACTGGAATATTATGGAATATAGCCATAAAAAAGGGTGAGATCCTGCCATTTGAGACAACATGGATGAACCCGGAGGGTTATGCTAAGTGAAATAAATCAGACTACAAAGGACAAATACCATATGATTCCATTCATAAATGGAATCTAATACAAAACAAAACAAAATAAGAAGCAAAAAACAGAATCAGACCTATCAATACAGAGAACAAACTAATGGCTGCCAGAGGGGAGGGGGCCAGAGGGTTGGGCAAAATGGGTGAAAGGGAGTGGGTGATACAGGCTTCCAGTTATGGAATGAATAAGTCACAGGAATAAAAGGCACAGCATAAGGAATACGGTCAATGATATTGTCATAGTGATGTAACAGGACAGATGGTGGTTACACTTGTGTGAACATAGCATAACGTATACACTTGTCAAATCCCTAACTTGTACACCTGAAACTAATGTAACGCTGTGTGCCAATTACACTTAATTAAAAAAAATTAAAAAATATATATCCACAGAAAGACTTGCACAAGAATGTTCATTACAACTTTATTCATAACAATCCCAAGCTGGAAACAATTCTATAGTCCACCAGCAGGAGAATGGGTAAAGTGGTTATGTCACAGACATACAATTGAGTACTAGTAAGCAACATAAAGAACACTACTGACATGCAACAACATGGATAAATCTTAAACCCATTATGTTGTCAGACACAAATCACTGCACACCATATGAATTCATTTAAATGACATTTAAGAACACACAAAAATAATCTACTGTGATAGAATAGGATTTGCTTTTCGTGGGGCGATTGACTGCAACAGGGCACAAAGGAACTTTATAGGGTGAGGAAAATGTACATTTCTTTTGGGATGTTGTTTACACAGGTGTATACATCTGTCAGAAGCCATTGGACTTGCACTCATTGATTGTACATTTCACTCTCTATAAATTTTGCCTACGTTAAAAATCAAACTCAAAAAATCATAATGATTTAGTGAATTCAGAGCTTGAGCAGAAATTTTATTCTGAGTATCACACAAAAGGATGAGATGTAAAATATTGCAAATGTGGCAAAATATTATCATGTCAGGATGCTGGGTATATGGGCTAAATTTCATCTTCTGTGAATTTTCTGCATGTGTAAAATATTTCAAATTAAATTAAAATACATACAATATGATGAAGTTTAAAATGTCTCTCCAACATTAGTTGTATGTTTATAGTGAGGCTTGAGTCAGAGATCAGCAAATGATGCCATTGTTTTAAAAGACCCAAAAAAGAGAAATTCAAGCTTCATGACCCATGATTTCTGCAAGTAAAGAGTCATTATTCTATTGCCACTTCACAGTATGGAATATAACCTTTGTCTCTACCGAAGATGGCCATTTCCTAATTTGTTAGGTTTATTATAGTATTATAAATCTTATGGGCCAATGTTTCATCAGATGGGTTGGTAAAACGATTTCTGCCCTGTCTTTTGTTTTTTGCTGTCAATTTGCTCTGGAAATTTGGGCATTTGATTGTCTCACTCAACTGGAAAACCAAAACCAAGCACTCTAGGTGATTTACACTTGCATTTTAAATGCAAGGAGCTTTCCAAGTGAATTGATACTATTGTTTACAATGCCATTCAATTGTTATCATTAAATTTCACTCAATCAGACCTACCAGAGGGACTGTATCCTTAAGACTTCATTTTTGTACATTTCTCACATGGAGGTGACATTTAAAAAAAAAATCAACTGCGTAATTAGTGTTCTTACTTTATTACTACACCAATTAGTGTTTGTTGAGTTCTCAGAGGGTGGGTGGTAAATCAGTGTAGCAATATCTGATTTCTTCAGCAAGTCTCAGTGCTTTTTGTTAAGCACAGATTCTATTCCATGTGGGAGGTGAATACAAAGATAAGGATGATATAGCCACTACTTTCCAGGACTTTCCAGTTAGAAAAAATATGTGGTTCACACAAATAACTAAGATGTCTGAATGTGAGAAATGCCTGAAGAAATGGACAAGTAAAGGGCTTTTGGAATTCAAAGGACCAAAACCTTTCTGGCACCTGGGAAGGAAAGTGTGGGTTATCAAGAAAGACGTTTCAATAAGGTTTTTAAGAGCTAGGATTTCAGGAGCTGGGTGGATGGAGGGAGTTATGGGGGGACATTGATAGAGAAGCTTCCTCTGGCTGGGGGTCCTGAGGTGTAAAGATCCAGGTTGGAATTAAGCTAGAACAGAAAATGAGAGCAGAACAAGATTGTGTGCAATGCTCTTAGCAGCAAGTAGTTGAAATGCTGACTCTGAATTAAGATGAAAAGTTATATCATATCGTGTAATATATCATATCATACCATCATATCAAATCATGTCACAGGATCTCCAGAGGCAGAGCAAACTTAGGAGTTACTTGCTTCAGCAACTTGGGAATGTGTTGAGGACCCAGGTTCTTTCCATCTCTGTGCTCTTCCATCCTTGGGGTTGGCTTATTTCCAGGAATCAGAGCCAAACATGCAACATCCAAAGACAGACTTTGCCCCTCTCCCTGACACTCTCTGATAAGTAAGGAAATCTGTTCCAGAGGCTTCCAACAGACTTCTGCTCACATCTCATTGGCCAGAACTGAGATACCAGTGCATTGCAAAAGCAATTATTCTTAGACCAATCAGGGCCTCCCCCTTCTCCTGAGATACATCCCTAAGTGTGGGCTAAGTGGGAGATCTGAGCTAAAAAGGGTTCTCTTAGGATAAAGGAAGGAGGAAAAGATGGAATTTGAATGGAAACCAGTAATATCCAGTATGGGGACCAATAGTTGTCACATGCCTTCTATGTACAGGCAGGGGGCTTGCTATACATTTTGGTTTAACCCATGTGTGGATCTAGATCATGAAGAACTTTTCTAAGGGCCAGGCTGAGATATCTGGCTATCATTCCAAGGACAAGAAATGACTTACAGGATTTTGAGCAGGGAAATGATATAACCAGAGTATGCTAGTTAGAGATGAAGAAGAAAGAATTTGTGAAGATGGAGAAAATGCCCATGTACCCAAATGTTGTACAGCTACTTGTCAAAAATCTGATGTCTAACTTTCACAAGCTTTCTTTACTCTCCATTACTCTCCCCCCTCCTGCACCCCTCCGTCTGGCATCTAGTCCATCCAACTCTGCACGTTCAGCTTTCCCGACGTATGAAGCGAATCCTGGGGGCGTACAGGACGGAATGGAATAATAATCAATGAAGTCCCATGCTACTCTGATTGGCACTGTTTCCCAGCAAAACCAGTACCGTCTGTGCCTCTGGCATAGATTCTGGTTCTGAGATTCTGCTTTTATCTACTTCATGGTGTCTTCAGCTCCCCCGAATTCAGCTTCCGTGTACCTCTGCAGTTTCTGAGCTCAGCTCATCCAACTGTGTCATTCGCTCCAGTTCTCGTCGTCCCCTTCTTCTACTCTTGCCATTAAGACTTTCTCAGGGACAATCTGTGGTCCCACCATGTAAGGTCTCTCCCCTTCTTTTCTTTCTTCCTTTTTTTAAGATTTTGTTTATTTATTTCACAGAGACACAGCAAGAGAGGGAACATAAGCAAGGGGGGTGGGAGAGGGAGAAGCATGCTTCCCGCTGAGCAGGGAGCCAGATGCAGGGCTCAGTCCCAGGACCCTGGGATCATGACCTGAGCTGAAGGCAGACACTTAACTGACTGAGCCACCCAGGAGCCCCTCTCTCTTTCTTTTCATTTGGGGTTTTCTGTATGCCGTCTTGCCACTGCATCCAGACACACAACATCCTTGCTCCCGTGCACCAGAGGGAGTGAGGTTATTTAAATGTATTTTTACCTCCTTTTTAAAAAGATTATTTATTTGAGAGAGGCGTACAAGCTAGGGGGAGGGGCAGGAGGAGAGGGAGAAGCAGACTCCTCTCGAGCGGGGCTCCATCTCACGACCCTGAGATCATGACCCGAGCCAAAATCAAGGGTCAGACACTTAACTGAGGGAGCCACCCAGGCGCCCCAATATTTTCATTTTATTATCACCAGACTTTAAAAGGGTCCAAAATAAATAAAATTTAGAGTTCAGGTCACTAAAGATGCTCAAATACTAACAGACAGAAAAGCCCTCAAGAAATGATGTTGGTAACTCCTCTTTGAGGTGGTAACTGTTCAAGTAGTATTCTGAGTGCATCTGGCTTTCTTATTTGCGGTCCAAGCTTTGTCAGTTATGTCTCCCTTACATCCTAGAGACACGTAGAAGTCCCTTCTGTCATGCATTCTCTTTCTCTAGTGACTCCTGCCCTGGGCCAGTCTCCAGTGGGAACTCAGGCGATGTCTTCTCTAAGGGAGGAAGGGAGCAGGGAGTGAAGGCCAATGCCAGGTCCAACAGGAACCCTCTTTACTCCTCTTCCATGTCCCCTAGGCAATTCCACAAGCCCTTGTGTGCTTGTTAGTAGTGCTCAGTAGCAGCACGAGGAGAAGGTTCACAGTGTTTCCAACGGGCCACATTCTGGGAGACTGGGAACGAGTGAGGGCCATGGAAGAGAGGCAGGTCAGTGAACCAGAAGCTTAACAAGGGAACTGGGAGCTTTTTCCGGTCAAGGTCTGACTTCAGGATTTGCAAATGTAGGACGACTCCCAGCACTGCCCCCCCTCTCCAATTCCTCATCAGCCTTTAGCCAGCCAACCAGCAACAGACAGAGTAGGAGAGACTCTGTTTCAAAGAAGGATGGTCCCCCTCAGGGCCACTGCCCTCCTATTAGGGTCTTGAACAGACTGCCCCCAGTGGAAGATGCGACCTGGGAAAAGTAGGTTTGTTGCGCTCCTGAGATGGGCCTGTCCTGTTGGTACACAGTCTAGAAAGGGAAATCCCGAGAGTCTAGCAATGGAAACCCCGAGAGTCAAACCCATTGTCCCAAACCACATGGCACAGAAGTTCAGGAGTAGAACACAGCACTCCCTTGGAATTACTCCTTTAGGAACGAACTGGGCTGTCTAGGGCACGTCTGAGGCCCTGAACACTTCTGCTTACATAATTTATATGAAAGGAAAAAGTAGGTGGGATTTCAAACGATCAGCTCCGCTCACAGTATAAATAAGGGACATCCTGTACTGAGCTTTAAATGTTCTTTGCCAGGCTCTTCTTCTAAATGCCTCTAGCATGTCTTCCTAGTATTGAACAAACATCAGTTCTGCCTAGGTCATGGATTTTGTCAATACAAACTGAAAATGTGCCGGCTTTTTTTATCATCCCTAACAGCTTTCTTAATTAACCTGCTGTATAGTCAATAGCACAGCTCAGTGCTTGCTGTTTGCTCTCCAGCCACTACAGAGTCAAGGCGCTCTTTAAGAAGTACGGAACACTTGCCTGCGGTTGTTCTGTTTTCCAGAAAGAAAGAAAGCAGGGGGAGAAATCCTTACAACCACAGTGAATTTGACTTAATTGCTCAAACTTCCTTCTGATTGTTTTGCCTCGAGTAACAGCCCTTCCTTAACTAATAACTTTAATTAGAGCAACCACTAGTTATAAAAGTGTACCTTTTCTCTTGACTTGGTCTGTTCCCGCAGACTTCTAATTATGAAACCAGGGATCAGCAAGTCACTTTCCGGGGTTCTTATCAGATGGGATGCAGGGTCCCGGAACTCGACACAGTGTGTGTTTCATGCTCAGTACATCAGCCTGTTGCGGCTGAAGCCAGTCTGCGGGGTTCGGTCTTGGAGATTTGCCTGGCCCACAGGATGAGTATGAAGCCCAACCGGGATCCTGATTCTCAGAGAACTCATCTTCAGAGAATAACAAAGTTGAGGATATCGTGTACCATCTTTAAGATGAATGTAGATTTCCCAATAGAACCCAAAGCCCTCATTTCATCTCAAAAAGTTCACTAGGATTGTGCGGTTATTGTTAAAAAAAAAAAAATACAGCTGTTTAACTCAAAGGCACCAAAACATCCAATACAAGCCCGTTCTCTGGCTCTGTACCCACAACATTTTCATCTGATTATGAAGAAAATATTAACACTTAAAACAAATAAAAACAAAATAAAAACAATAGCACTTCGGGCTATTACGCCAGTATTCTTTCTTTCTTTTTTTTTTTTTTTTTAAGATTTTATTTATTTATTTGAGAGAGAGAGCACAAGAGGGGGTTGGGTCAGAGGGAGAAGCAGACTCCCTGTTGAGCAGGGAGCCCGATGAGGGACTCGATCCCGGGACTCCAGGATCATGACCTGAGCCGCAGGCAGTCTCTTAACCAACTGAGCCACCCAGGCGCCCTTATGCCAGTATTCTTGTTATGGGATGGTTATTGGGCAAAAGCCATGTTGGGTTCAGTAACAATGAGAAACTACTTAAATGATCTATTTCAGCTGTGTTATTGCCAGGTAAGGATGGTCTCGTGTTTGATGACACATATTCAGTGGTTGATTGTGCAAGAGATGGTGATGTTTTTCCAGTTTGTTTTTATCTCCTGATGCACCAATCCAGCTTGCATGTCCCCGTGCTGCCCTGCAGAGCTGACCTTTCTCTTGAAAATCACTCGGCAGTCCCAGAGGCCCTCCCACTTGCTGGCACAGCCCCACCCACTCTTCTGTAATGCTGTGTGTCGGGGGGAGCCTTCTCACCCCCCAGCCCGACCTCCGCCCCCCTCGCTGTCATATCCAAATTGGGAGAAGCAGGAAGGGCGGTTCACAGCATGTGGCCGCCATATGTGGAGGGCTCATGGCCGGGTGGTGGTGCACTACCCATCCTTTCTGTCATGATGATGGACACCACCCCCCCCACACACACCACAAAAATTTCCCACAGCCTCAGTTGAAAAGCTGGATCCTGGCAGATGAGTTCCAACCAGTGACCGTATCTCCTTAATGGGATGCTGCCTGACAAAAGTTTCACTTCTCAGAGTTCTTTCCTGGTCCCTCCTTTTATGACTCCCTTTCTCTTACTCTTGTTCATCATTTATAGAGACATATATTGGTACATGGGTGCCTGGTTAATCGGAATTGTTAATGTTAATTTTTCAATGAAAGTAGGTAGTTATTTAAAATTTGCCAACCACTTCTCTATCCTAGAGATGGCAAGTCCTCTTGGGGGTCCCCTTGCTCTGAGAATAAGTTTAATGTAAATGGGTAAGCCTACACATGAGTCTCTGGTGGATCGAAGTAGACTGACCGAGATCTGTGGGCAGGAAATAAAACACCAAGCGGCCACCAAGGGGGACTCACCATGATGGCAAAGGAAAGGTCTAGAAATGTAACCCCAACTCCACAATCAGGGAGTGATGAAGAGGTGGTTCTGGTGTCGGGGGGACAAGGTGGGTGTGCTGAGGTGCAGGGGGTGTACAGATGAGCAAGGAAATGCAAATCAGGAGCTGTGGACCTTGACAGTGTGGTCATCATCCTGCCTTAAAGACCCACTCAGCACAAAGATCTGGGCCAGCAATGGCTTTGTCACAGGAGAGGATGGGGGCATTGAGGTGTGACTCTACGGGTCTATAGTGAAGCAGGGACAGAGCCAAAGCAACCACAAGTGGGCTACCTAGTGGACTGGTCATCCATGGCAGTTCTCTCTCCAAAAGGGGTTTATTTCCAGAACTGAGTAATCTGGGTCATGTAGACAGAGGGATTGGATATCCTGCCAAGCTCTGGAGACCCAAGCTAGATTTAATTTGAAAGACAAAAGGATGTGGCTTTGTAGGCACCCAACGTGGGACTCCAGTCATTCTGGCTGATTTAGAACCAAAAGGAACCACAGAGATCACTGAGTTCTCATTTTGCAGAGAACTGATCAAGTGCAGATCCACATACCCCAACACAAAGCAATTAATGGGCAGAATCTGTATAGAAGATACAGGGCTGACTGCCACCCCAGGGTCATTTCCATGGTCAAAACTTGTAACTCTCCCTAAATGCAGTATGGTTTGCTTCAAACTATCTGAGATTCAGGAGGGTGCAAATTTAGCTCCTACTTTGGAATTTAGAGACGACTGAATTTTCCAGTTTCACACAACGGTACAGATGTTATTAGGTTTCCCCTAGTCACTAGGACGGCCTAGAGGTTTGTTGGTAACTATAGACATGAACCTCTTATTTTTTACTCTAATCCCGGAGCCCCGGTCCTTGATAGGCAACTGCCTAGATCATTAGCTTGGTTAAAGCCTTATGTGTGTCTTAAGTGCCACCCAACCAGCTCCTTCTCCCCCAAATAAAATCTGTTCCTCTTCCTGAGTTCTCTGTTTGGAGAACAGCACCCTCCAGTTTTCCCCTTCAGCCATACAAAGTCCCACACATTTCAGCTCCTCAAAGGGATTCTATTTCCTCTTTTCCATTCCCACAGCTGCTGCGGTACTTAGTAGGATCTAACCATCCTCCACCTGGACTGTGGTAATATCTACTGGTCCCCTGGGTTTTGATCCCATTCCAGATCTTTTCCCTTACTGCCACCAAAGCGGTTTTTCACAAACCTAAGTCTGATTTTGTTATTCCTTCCATGGCTCTGCAATCCATTAAGATAAGCTCCAAACCCCTTTGCGTGCGCCGAGGGCCCTCACAACGCACCTTCCACTTTTTTTCATCTAAGCCCTCTTCTGCCTGGTCCCCCAGCCTTCCCCTTTACCATCCGCCCAAGACACCATGTGCTGGCTACTCCAAGCTCTCCAAGCTCCTCTGGCCGTCTTTTTCATGGCCCCATTCTCTCACGGCGAGTTCCCCCCAACCTGGGAATGTCCCTCTACCTTTTAGCCTGGTGACCACTTACATCTTTGAAGACTCAATTCAGGTGCCATCGTCTCTGTGGAGCTTTTTCTAACCTCTCAGTACCACAGGGGTAAGATGAACGCTCCACCTTGTGTGTCCCGACTGAGCCCTGTTTCAATGTCTATCCTGGCACCTCTAACATTGCAGGCCATTATTCATTCCATGTGTCTCTCCCCCAGGATGTTGGGGACAACTTGATGGTAAAGAGCCTATCCTATTTATCACTGATTTTCTAGGACCAAGCACAGTTCCTGGCATATAGTAGGCACTCGACAGTGTTTTCAGAAAGGAGAAAGGAAGGAAGGAGGAAGGGAGGGAGGGAGGAAAACATAGGTCACAATATAATACCGTTCCATTTTTTTATTTCCAGAAAAAAGGCATGTGGTAAAACTTTGACCACTATTTTTATAATACACCAAAGCTAATTACCCGAGGCAGTTCAGGAATTCAAATAGTAGTGTTAGAAACTAATGATGTACTGTATGGTGATGAACATAATAAAAAAAAAAAAAACACAAAGGGAAAAAAAAGAAAAGATAAATATTATTCATTTTCATATTGTACTATGTGGCCATTGGTGAGATACCTCAATCTTTTTGTTTTTGTTTTTTGTTTTTTTGAGAGAGAGAGAGAGAGGGTACATGTGAGGTGAGGGGTAGAGAGAGAGGGAGAGAGAGAATCTCAGGTAGGTTCCATACTCAGTGTGGAGCCTGATGTGAGGCTTGATCTCATGACCTGATCATGACTTGATCATGACCTGAGCCAAAATCAAGAGTCGGATACTTAACTGACTGAGCCACCCAAGTGCCTCAAGATACCCCAATTTTAAGACTTAAAATGAATCTTAGTGACTGTAGTGGACATGGGTCATGTTTTGGCTGTCCCGATGCCCTTCCTATGTTTGGAGAATTGCCCTGTGTAGAAGTCTTTTAGGGAGACAGAGCCCTGGATTGTCCACAGTAGCTGCAGAGGTGGGGTACCCACATTCTCAGCATCCCTTCCAGCCAGGGCACAGACTTACGTGTGCACAGGGCCCACTCATTACATGTACCTATGGAAACAAGAGGATGATTCTTCTCTGGTGGCAGTCATGGTACCAGCAGCATCAGAGTTCAGCACCAGCAGCCACATGGACCACAGTGACCTGGGGGCAGAGGGAAGGGGTCTGGAGCAGTGTCTCCACTGGCGCAGTCTGCTGACCGACGGTAGCCAAGGGTCTGAGTGATTACCTCCCTCTGTTTCTGTCCAATTCCCAAATTTGGTCCTCCAGCTGTCCTAGTGGTTCTCTGAGCCAACTCATCTTTTCAATAAATTCCTTTTCTGCTTATAGTCGTTTGTGTTGCAACTAACAAGCTCAAAACATCCATAACTCTTTGGTGATTCATAAATGCTTCTGGCTTCAAGGATTTGGGTCTACCAGTTGCATGACTTATAGGAGTCTGGCTGATAAAATATTTCATCCACTGGTGAGTCAATGGTTAATTCATTCCATGTTATTAGAGAGGTTCTTCCAGGCAGACTATTTTCCAGACAACTTCCATGGGGCAGTTTTTCTTGCCCTAAATCACACTCCTTTGTGTTAGCACAGTGCCTGGCATATATTAAGCCTTTGATAAATACTTGCTAAAGGAACTAGTGAATGAATATTTCAAATCCAGGAGACTCATTTTACTATATCAAATTTGGTACTATTAAGGTAAAACCCTACAGAAAGAAGCAACAAAGATGGTCTGTAAAGAACCTCTTTCTGGGGCACCTGGGTGGCTCAGTCAGTGAAGTGTCCAACTCTTGATTTAGGCTTAGGCTGTGATCTGGGGGTTATGAAATCGAGCCCTGCGCCGGGCTCTGTGCTTAGCGGCATCTGCTTCTTTCCCTTTCCCCACGTGCTGTCTCTCTCTCTTTCTCTCAAATAAATAAATAAATCTTAAAAAAAAAAAGAACCTCTTCCCACATGTGAGTTGATGATGAACCTACTCAAAAGTAATGCCTGCAGATATGGTAGCAACCGGTTCAATTCCACAAATGGTTATTGATCCTTATGGATCTTTTCCTGGAACTGTTCTAGGTGTTCCTGCTCAAACCATCTCTTGAGCTTAGTCTCAAGAGATGAATCCCAAACTTAATCTCTGTGACCCTCACTTTCCTCTTCAGCAAAATGGAAATGATAATCCTTCCTCAGAGGGTTGTTACTAGAATCAAAATGGTATTGATGATCATTTCTTTGTGCCTTTACTGTTCCTGTTTATATTCCCAGCATCCTGTCCTAAATTTAGTTCAAAAAACCCTCATGAACCCTGTCTCTGCTCCACCACTGAGTAAGTCACTGTGGATACAAAGTTGAGGAAGGGGTGCTCCCACTCTCAAGGAGATTACGGTATAGTCAAGGAGATGGATGGACCAAAAAACCCAGTAAACATGGTGATGGTGGGTACTGCTAAGGAAGTATGAGGAAGGTAGCTGATGGATGGAGAGATGGCAAATGTGGAAGGATTCCTGGAGATGTTCTTGCGGGGACTCTCTAAGAGGGAAAGTTGGGGAAAGAGAAAGGAATGGACCTGGGCCGAAGTACAGGGGCAAAGGCAAACATGGAAGCCAAGTCTGCAGGGGGAGGTGGGTCAGATCACGGTGACCATGTCCGTTAGGAAAGGGGCATGAGACTAGGTGATAGGGAGCCTGTAGAGGATTGTAAACAAGTAGGTATTCTTATTTACTTATTTATTTATTTACAGCAAGTGTGAGCGGGGGTGGGGGGTGGGGAGGAGGGAGAGGGAGAGAATCTCAGCAGGCTCCACGCTCAGCAAGGAGCCTGATGTGGAGTTCGCTCCCATGACCCTGAGATCATGACCTGCGCGAAAATTGAGACTCTGACGCTTAACCGACTGAGCCACCCAGGCGCCCCAACAAGCAGGTATTTTTAAAACCTCAGTCTGGCAATAGTGTGGAGGATGAATATTGGAAGCCATGAGACTGAGAGAGGGGAGGTCCGGTAGAAAGCTATCATCCTTGGTCCAGGTGAATGACTCTGTGGGTCCAAACCGAGAAAATGGTGGAAGGCACAGGGACGAGGAAGGAAGTCAAGCAGGGTTTATTTTATTTTATTTTTTTAAGATTTTATTTATTTATTTGAGAGAGAGAGAGAATGTGAGAGCATGAGTGGCGGGGTGGGGGGCGGGCAGAGGGAGAAGCAGGCTTCCCATCGAGCAGGGAGCCCAATGCAGGACTTGATCCCAGGACCCTGAGATCACGACCTGAGCTGAAGACAGATGCTTCACGGACTGAGCCACCCAGGCGCCCTGAAGCAGGGTTTGGAAGACATTAAACATGTTATGGGAAGTCCTGAAGCTCAGGGTTCACCTTTGTTCTGTTTCCTGAATATCGCCATGGTGCAAAGCGGTTGAGCCGATGATGATAAACAGTCACTTGGCACACACACATTCCCCACCCCTCCATCTTCAAATGGAATGGAATTACCGCCGATCAGACACTGTGCCCAGCACCAGGTTGTGATGGCATGATTCTAAACCACCTTTGATCTATATTCAAAGAGCACGCTAGTAATGGACAGGCTTCTAATATCTTCCATGTCAGGAAACATTTTTGACCTGGTGTGAATTCTTCACCTTTCTGGAATTCCCACTAAGACATTTTACATTTTTCAGACAATCCTATTCAGCAGTTCAAAGTTATCTTTAACTAGGATTTCTTTTCTTATTTTCACTGCACAGCCTACATACATTTAAATCAAATATGGGAAAAAGGAGCAAAGAGGATATTAGGGTAAACACATGTTGACACTGGCCAAAAATGCTGGGAATGGCTGCCCCATTCTTTCAAATAGAAGTGAGGCCAGACAGCCGTGTCACTGGGATTTAGATTCTCCACCCCAAACAAATCTAATCTCATCCTGGTGTTCACAGGCTAGGCCAGCAGGAAGACTGTCTAAATGTGGAGTACAGAGATGCAGATACACTGGCCCCGTTCCCAGGAGGCCAGGTCAGGATGAGAATCAATATTTCAATTGCTCAGGATTAGGAAACACACATATCAAATCTTGTCCATTAAGGAAACAAATGTTAAACCCACAGACATTCTGTATCTTGCATGGGCTGATAGGGATGAAGTGTTTGACTCATCTGTATAGAGATGTACCCCATTATTCTTGTACTTTCTCGATGAGTACAAGTTGTGTAAAAAATTCTTAGAATGAGACCAAGGTTGCTGAGAGGACTGCCATAAATAAGATCTTAAAGCCCCAGATAAGCAGCTTTTCGGGGTGAAGGTGAGACAGGGCAAGGCTCCAAATACAGTTGTATAGTCCTATGTTATTTGGAAAATAAAGGTCACAGAAATCAAAAGAGGTAGAATCCGGCTTGGGTATGCAGTGGCCTTTGCTCAGATTTGACAGACCTCCCCTGGGGACCCCCTGCCCCAAACATGTGGAAAATCCAGGCAACCAAAGGATAGTCCCAGCCAATTGGTACCTTTCCTGTTTGTATCAAAGGAAAAGCACTGAAACCACAGGATGATTAATATCAGCTCACACACTGGGACATGCATCTGCAGGTCTAATGGGGGGTGGGGGGGGGGGGGGGATTCCACATTTACCTCTTTTCTCCTCAAAAATAATGAATGAAAGCAACTGTATTTAGAGAAGGGGCTTTCCTCCAGGAGAGATTATGTCTCTCATGTCCTAGGGCACACACTCATTTCCCATAGCCACACGGGCTGTTTCTAGGGCACGCCTTGGTCTAGCACTTCCAGGTGTCCATGAAAGAGAAGAAAAGTGAAGCAAAGGGCGGCGGAGGGGGGGGGGGGAGTGGGATGTGGGGTGTGGACAAATGCAGAGTCTCAAAGATCTAATTGCAACTCTGACAAGCATCAGATCAAAGGAGTCTCTCCTTGGTTCTTTGATCTCTTGATAACCACATTTAGCACCCTCCCCTGGCTGCGCCTGGGGCAGGCAGCCCTCCCTTCTAACTCCCTCATCTTTTTCTAGTTTAAATAATTCAACCGCTAAACATTTTCAAAGGGGTGGAAATAAGCAAGTGCTTTAAGATCCAACTCGTTTGCTAGATTTAGGAAAGCCTCGTTACCGTACCAACACCAGATTGGAGAATAAAAATAAGCACTGCAGAATCCTAGAAAAGGACGGTTATCGCTTTTAATACCTTATCTGACTCCCAGCTGTGCAGCAAGTGAACAGAAATGGGGCGATCACAACCTCACTTCCAGAGGTGCCTGGTGTGGCAGGAAGGGCGAGAGGTGGTTCCTGGTCCTTCTGCTAGTAGAGGCAAGAATCTGAGGTGCATCCCCCATCACGTCAGTCCTCGCCCCGCCTTTCTTCCCTCCCCCAAATCCCCAAGACAAGTAGACGGGCCTCCCCACTGGGCCCCACATCATCCAGTGTCTTTGGGTGCTGGGGGCCCTCACCAGTTGTATATGCAGCATGTGCAGCTCAGAGATGGCCTTTATTCTCAGCTCATGATCTCAGCGTCGTGAGATCGAGCCCCGGGTCAGGCTCCAGGCTCACAGAGGCTTATGCTTCAGGCTGTCTCTCCCTTTCCCTCTTGCCCCTCCCTACAGCTCATTCCCTCTCTCCCTCTCTCTCTCTCTCATAAATAAATAAATCTTTTTTAAAAAATGGCCTTTAATGAAACATTAGGGAGGGAGGAGAAAAGCCATACCATGGAACTTGCTCCTACCATAAGATAATCCTAGGTTGCCAGGTTTAGCAAATAAAAATTTAAGACAGCCAGCTAAATTTGAATTTCAGATAAATGATGATTTTTTTTTTTTTTTTTTTTAGCGTGAGTATGTCCTAAATATTGCATGGGACACATTTAATAGTAACTGAAAAACTATTCCTCCTTTATCTGAAATTCAAATTTAACTGAATGCCCTCTATTTTATCTGGCAACCCTACTAGAGTCCCTCTGTCACCAAACCTTGCTAGAACATCTCAGGGTAGCCTGGCTTCAGAGTGCAACAAAGATTGATTTTTGCCACCCCGATACCGTCTCATGAGTGTGGCCAGGACAGGCCTTTCACCGGGTGGTGGAGGAAAGGCAAGGGGCTAGCATTTGCTGAGCACCTGTATACACCGGGTCCCATGTGATCCCCTCAACACCCCTAGAGCACAGGGACTGCTCTTCCCCTTTGACTTTGATGGAACTAAAGCCCACGACGGTCAAGGGGTTTGTCAGCTCAAATTATTGCAGGCAAGATTCTAGCCCAGGCATCCCTAACTTCAAATCTGTGATCTGTCTACTATTTGCCACAGTCTCCTTCTCTCTCCCCAATATGGCGTGACAGACCCTGAGGCTAATGGACTTGTTTCAACATAAACAGGCTTTTTTTTTTTTTCATTCCACATATATCTTTTCATGTTAATCAAAAGTTCTAGATCTTATCCTCTAGAACTCTCTGTCCTGGCATTAGAAACCGAGGGGTGTGGGAAATCCCAGGTAAGAGAGATAAGTGGATCTGAAGGGGGGATCTTAGGTACTTAAGTAAATGGAAGACAGTCATCAGTGATCTTCCTCACTCTGGTAAGCCTGTGTAAACTCATTAATCTGTACTGAATTCAAGCTAGGACACCCGCATATTATGAAATCCCAACTTCCTTATTCCCTAGGACAGTAGTTCTCAAATTTAAGTGTGCTTCAGAGTCACCTGGAGGGCTTGTGAAACACTAATTACTGGGCCCGGGCCCCAGAGTTGCTGTCTCAGTAGGTCCAGGGGGAGGCCCAGGAATTGACATTTCTGACACGTTTGCAGGTAACTCTGATGCTGCTGGTCTGGGGGTCCTCCTTTGAAAACCACTGCTTTAGGACAAAAAGAATACGGGTAGCCTGCACCCTTCACAAGTGTGCATTACATCACTTCACTTTTACGTTAGGACCTACATTCCTCCCTGTTTTCACAAATTGAAAGAAACCCTAAGACGATTTTCGCTTTTATGCAAAAAGGCAAAAAGTGAAAATTGTGTTCAGTGTGCGCTTTGCAGCGAGCCCTCATAGAGGAAGTACACCCCGAGAAGTGAGATGTCCCCGTGGAGCTCCTTCCCCAGAGAACCACAGTCAGCATCAGGCCCCTAGAGCTCTGAACCGTGTCTGTGAGCATCTGTGTTTTATCTCCGTTTATTTTGTGCATCTGTTAGCGAGGTGTCCTAAGGTATCAGAAACGCCTAACAGGGGAAGGTCTGAGAATGCTCAAAACAAAACAAAACAAAACAAAAAACAACAACCTTTCCTTATAAATTAATGGTAATTGCGTCTTTGTTTTACACCATTTTCGGCTTACAAAAGGTTTCACAGGAACAATCTACTTTCAGATAGTGGGGGAAACGTGGAAACAGTATTTGCGCTTAAATCCACGTACACGTTGGAATTCAAGGCCATTCTATACCTGTCATCCCCACCTGTTGGCAGTCCCCTGCACTCCTCCCTCTTCAATGAAGTCCACACCCATTCCTTCGCTCAGTCATCCCCACAGATACGACTCAGGCACCCACAGTGTAGCAGATATTATGTGGAACCTCAGGGCGCGCAGAGGAATGGGACCCAGTTTCTGCTAGCGCACGGGAGACCAGCACGGAACCAAAGTGATGAAGATGGAATGAGAGGTATTATCCTAGAAGCTGAGAAAGTCCGTCACAAAGGAAGAGAGTAGAGGAAGGGCAGATTCTTTTTTTTTTTTTTTTTAAAGATTTTATTTATTTATTCATGAGAGACAGAGAGAGAGAGGCAGAGGGAGAAGCAGGCTCCCAAGGAGCAGGAAGCCCGATGCGGGACTTGATCCCAGGACCCTGGGATCATGACCTGAGCCGAAGGCAGACGCTTAACCATCTGAGCCACCCAGGTGCCCGAGGAAGGGCAGATTCTTGATGGGCTTAGCCCTTGGGCTGAGTTTGAACCGCTGAAGATGGGGTTGCAGGAAGACAAAGGGAGGAGGGACAGTCCATGAAGATGGAACAGCATGCAAGTTCAAGAGCCGCAAGAAATGTATCATGACTATCCTATACGGTGAACTTGGTGGCAGGTGGAGAGTGAGTTGGGGAGGGGGGGAGCCCAGTGGGCAGATCACGATGAGGTGCTTGGTGTCTTTTCTTTTAAGATGATGATGAGGCACTGGGTGGTCTTTAGGGAAGGGATGCCATTCAGGCCAACGATTTGGTGGGGTCAGGGGTGTCAAACTCAGGCTGTTGCACTAGGACCCACTGGGGGTCAAAGGTGTGAATGAGGGTTGGGGCTGTCAGAGTTGGATGAAGAAGCAAAGACTGAAGGTCTGAAAACAAACCCTTCACATCCACTCCTGCTCATCTCCACTGAAGAAGGATCCTAGCTAAGTTTGGGGGACTAAGATGCACATATTTCTTTTTTTTATTTATTAACATATATTTGTTTCAGGGGTACAGGTCTGTGATTCATCCGTCTTACACAATTCACAGTGCTCACCATAGTACATACCCTCCCCGATGTCCATCACCCAGCCACCCCATCCCTCCCCCCCCCCTCCTCTCCAGCAACCCTCAGTTTGTTTCCTGAGATTAAGAGTCTCTAAAAAAAAAAAAAAAGTATCTTACAGTTTGTCTCCCTCTCTGGTTTCATCTTGTTTCATTTTTCTCTCCCTTCCCCTATGATCCTCTGTCTTGTTTCTCAAATTCTTCATATCAGTGAGATCATATGATACTTGTCTTTCTCTGATTGACTTATTTTGCTTAGCATAACACCCTCTAGTTCCATCCACGTCGTTGCAAATGGCAAGATTTCATTCCTTTTGATGGCTGCATAATATTCCACTGTATATATATACCACATCTTCTTTATCCATTCATCTGTTGATGGACATCTGGGCTCTTTCCATAGTTTGGTTATTGTGGACATTGCTGCTATAAACATTGGGGTGCAGATGCCCCTTCAGATCACTATATTTGTATCTTTGGGGTAAATACGCAGTAGAAGATGCACATATTTCTGTGTGTTTTTATACTGCTCTCTGAGTAAGTATGTGCCTTCAACTGAGCATTTTTGTTCCAGTAATTACCACCCTTCATACACCTGCTTTAACTCAGTGCTGATTGTTTAGTTTTACTCTCCTCCTGATGGCCAAACATTTATTTATTCACCCCAAATCATTTTGGAGCTTCCCGGTTGGTAGAGGAGACAAGCAAATAAATGGACAGTTGGAATTCAACATAGTGCACAAAACAGTGGAAGGATCTACAAAGACCTGTGAGGCCACACAGAAAAGAAAGTTGAACCTAAAAACAGTCAGTTGTACAGCAATTAATTTTCAAATCACATTGCAATTAATTTGTGGACATGAATAGAAAATATCAATTCATTCCCTAGATTGAAAATGACTTCCCAGAAGATTACGGATTTTTTTTTTTTTCTTTATACAATGCCTCATGGAGCCTCTCTAACACTGACACTTGATAAATATATTTTGGTAATTGAGAAGATTAATTAAACTGTTTTAGCCTATTAATTTCACTACGTTATCCAAATTCTAAAATAAATAGAATGGTCTTCATTATCTGACTTTCCCCAAATAACTAATATTTTATTTGATTTTTTTATTAAAAGATTTTCTTTATTTATTTGACAGAGAGAGACAAAGCGAGAGCAGGAACACAAGCAGGGGGAGTGGGAGAGGGAGAAGCAGGCTTCCCGCTGAGCAGGGAGCCCGATGCGGGGCTCGGTCCCAGGACCCTAGATCATGACCTGAGCCAAAGTCAGACGCTTCACTGACTGAGTCACCCAGGCGCCCCTTATTTGATTTTTTTAAAAATGTTGTTTTGCTTGTGGTAAACAAGGGTGACAGTGTACCATCCAGTTATCAGGTACAGAAACCTGGCCTCTCGGGAGAGCTTGACTTTAGCAAGGCAAATGGGTGATGGCAGCCATGAGAGCTCACTGCTGAGTAGACGGGAGGACAATAACACCAACGTTCAAGACCTGCAGCTCTAGGGGACGAACACATTTTCAGAGATCACCTCACCCGCCTTTGGGGAAAGTGCAGTAGAACGGTAAGTCAACAGAACCTCTTTAAATAAGGCAAGTTTGGAAAACTGTCTTCCAGCAATCTGATGCCAGAGGGTAAGGTGGACATGAGAGACTTTACACTGAAGGGCAAACCCTTCTCTGGGTGTCCTGCTGCTTGTGAGTCCAGCTGGAAGTCCCGAGAAGGACGGCAGCTTTCCTCTGGCTCCACAGATGACCCTGGAGAGTCACCCACTGCGGTGCCCACAAAGAATCACCGTGTTGCCCGCAGCTCTGTCCATCGGGAGACCGACACCGTAAGAGTCCTCCCCAAGCCCGGCGCCTTGACCTCATCCTGGGGCGGGGGGGTGGAGGGAACCCACGCCTTTGCAGCCCAGGGAACGTCCAGATAAAGCCGAAATAAAATTAACTGGGAAAAAAATGAGGGAAAAGAAATCCGGTGGGATGATTAGGATCTCCTCTCCTTTTGGCTCCTTGCACTGCATTAATTCATGATTGGTCGTGTTCCTGATAAAGGAATTCAAGATCGGCCCTGACGGTCTTTGGTGGAGTGAAGGCAGCGTCCAGGGTGTATGGTGGCTTCATCCCGGGCCCTGCAGCTGCGTGAGGACCAGGCGGCCTCCCAGAGGGAACCAGGGCCAGAAGCCCCGCGGTGGGGGGGGGGGGGGGGCAGTCCGTTCCTTAGGCTCCTCCCCCTGCAGCCCCGGCCCGAGCCGCGGGTGGCGAGCATCCTTCTTGGTCACCTGGCGAGGGTCCTGGATGAGTGTTTCTTAGAGCAGACATTTGTGAGGTTCCGTTTGCACAGCAAAGAAAGGCACTGGAGAAGATGTTTAGCAAACAGTGCACCAGAAAAACTGTCAATGCCGGGAAAATTACAAAATAAATCGGGTTCATCATTGCTGCCATCCCTTCTTGCTTCCGTTCCCCCCTGCCCGTTGGATCCTGGGGCCCTGCGTTCACCTTGGGCCCCCCGATTGTCGGGCTGTTTTCTGTCTACACAGCCATCTGTACTTTGAACTCCTCAGAAACCTGTTTCCTTAAAGCCCACGGTCCATTGAAAGGATCCTTCCTTTTCCTCACCTTGGGTCTCCTTCCAGTCTGTGTACCTGTCCCAGTTCCTTTCTCCCAGCATAACTGACTTCAGGTGAGAAGCACACGATCGGTCAGTCCCACTGAAGTGTGAGCAGCACCAGCAGTCTCGGACACAGTTACTTGCTCACCATGCTCTCGCCTCTTGGAGCTATAATTCCGCCTGATGACTTGTTTTTCCAGCCTCCTTTTCAGCCCAGGGTGACCCCGAGTTAGCGAGACACAAGCCCACGACTGCTGGGGGTGTTATCCTGACAGAAGGGGACAGATGCGCCGGACACCTTCTGAACTCCTTCTAACCTGAAAGCAGGCAAGTCAGCTGGAGGTGAGGACCAAGCTACAGCCAGCAAGACGGGAAGGGCGAGAGAATCAGGAAAAGACACTGCGCCCCAGTTCCCTCATCTCCCTGTCTGGGACCCGACATCCCTCCATTCACTGTGTCCTCCCCTGACCCTTCACCCCACCAATCTCCATCCCTTTGAACAGACATCTAAGCGTATGACACCGTACTGTTAACTGGAGACACAGTGTTACAGAGCAGATCTCTGGAACGCAGTCATCTTACATTAACTCTGAAATTTTATGTCTTTTGAACAGCAATTCTCCCTCCTCCCCTCCCCCCAGGCCCGGCAACCGCCATTCTCCTGTTTCTAGGAGTTTGACGATTTTAGATTCCTCCTGTCAGTGGAATCATGCAGTGGTTGTTTCTCGGTGACCGGCTTATTTCATTTAGCATAACATCCTTGAGGTTCAGCCATATTGTCACATAGGGCATGACGTCGTCCTTTACTCAAAGGCTGAATGATATTCCATTATATGCACACATTTGCTCTTTTAACCAGTTTTAGCCTTTCCCCAGGCCTCATCTGCGGCCAGGAACACACCCAGTCTTCCCTCTGGCGAAGGGAAGACGGAAAATACTGGAACTCGGTGACTTTCCCTGGCCCTCTCAACTCCTGAATCTTGAGTAACTCTGCTTTCAAGAACACTCCGTGATCTCTGCCGCAATGTTCTCCTGGTTCTTTCCCCCTGGTTATTACATAGTTATGGTTCAAGTTTTGGTCAGAAAGACCGGGTTCCTATCCCTGCTTTGCCAGGACTGCTGGGTAACTTGTGATTTCTTTCATCCTCAAATTCTTCACTTGTAAAATGAAATCACGGCACATTTCATCACAGGTTGTTATAAAACACAAACGCGTTAATGTCTAAGTGCATAATACATGTTTATTTTTTTATAGGTTTTTATTTATTTATTTGAGAGAGAGAGAGAGGGCGCACATGAGTGGAGGGGAGGGGCAGAGAGAGAAGCAGACCCCCAACTGAGCAGGGAACCCAACGTGGGGCTTGATCCCAGGACCCCGAGCTCATGACCTGAGCTGAAGGCAGATGCTTAACCGACTGAGCCCCCCAGGCGCCCGCATAATACCTGTTTAATGACTATGAGCATTATTTTTCGGGTTTATACCAGTAGACAAAGACATCTGTGCCACCTAGGGCCAATCTTACCCAACACCAGCAATTCATTCCCTGGGGTGAGCATCTCCTCATCCCCAAACCCCCCTTTATTCTGGCGAGGGAAGAGTGCATTGTTACAAAGACGGATTAAATTTGTTTCTGAAGGTTCAATATTTCAATGGAAGGAGCTGGGACGGAATGAGAAGCTGAGAGCTACAGCAGGGGAGGGGAGAGGAGGCGAAGGGCACCGAGGGAAAGCAGAAGGAACTGGGGCTAACGTGCGCGTTGGCCCCAGAGACAGCCCTAATTAGATTCTTTCTTTCTCTACTGCTGTTTTTGCTTCCTTTGGTTTAAAAATAAAGTGTCCCGTTTTAGCTCTAATTACGCCTTTTAATTTTCATATTTATAAGATTAAGATTGCATAACCTGCCCCGGACAAACTGTGATGTAAGGCATTTGATGTGCGTTAAAAAAAGGAAGGGGGGAAAAAAGCCCCAAGCTCAACCCAAGGAGGCAAAATGCTTCTGTACTCAGAGAAACTTATTGACTTAAGTTTCGGGATTGTTCTCCGAGGCAAGGAAAACCATCTTAAAAAACAAACAAGTTTGTGTTCTGGGGCATTTCCCAGAAAAGACGCAGGTACGGTTTAGTAAGATGGGATTTGGTTTTGTTTTTGGAGCTTCAGCTGGGTGGTAAAAGGTCAGCGCTGTGTTGTAATCCACTCTGGTGCCTTTCTCCCGTAATCCTAACCACAGCCCTCTAAAAGCTGGGCAGCATGGTAATTAGTAAAATGAAATTTTGTTTTCTAAACATCTTCTCCTGGATACCTTAAAAACTCTCCGCTGAGGTTTGAGATGTTCTGGGAAAACTCTGGTGGTCGAAATGCCAGGATAATTGCTCTGGGAGAAAGCTGTTAAAACCCTTTCCCCTAAAAATCGGTTAATAAGATGGAAAGATGGGGCAAAACAGCATGTCTCACATGAGGTCTTGGGAATGGGTTCAAAGGAAAATGAGGCAGAGAAGCAGGGGAAAGAAGAGGTTTTTTAAAATGAGGGCTGCATAATGTTTTGACCTGCAAACAGGCCTGTTTGTTGGTGGGAAAGCCCACCAGCTCTGCCCCCGTCTGCTCAGCGCCCCAGAGCACGTCTCAAGCACGGACCGCGTGTCAGCACCATCCTGGGTCCTGGGCGACCAGACAGGGAGGCCCCAGCTCTGCTCTGTGGTCCGGGCACCCTCAGGTCAACCTGGAGTGGAACCTGCCACCCATACGTCCCTGCAGGTGTCAAAGACACAAATCCCACGGCAGTGAGCATCATCAGAACAAGACACACGAACGCTGTGCCTCCTGCCTTCAAAGTGGATGACAGTCCTTACTTCATCATTGTCCTTTATAATTAGTTCTGGCCCTTCTGGCCTCGGCCACCGCCCTGTTATTTATCACTGTCCTAGGAAGCCACCTACGCCCACTATGAACTAAAACCTTGTTTTGACCCCCAACCTGTTACCAAAGCTTTAGTGCAACAAAGTGAGATACATGGGCTTGAACTTTATTCCCCCTGCCTTTTTTAAAATTTTTATTTATTTGAGAAAGAGAGAGGGAATGTGAGAGAATGAGCGGGGGAGGGGGGACAGAGGGAGAAGCAGCCTCCCCAGTGAGCAGGGAGCCCGACTCAGGGCTCGATCCCAAGACCCTTGGATCATCACGTGAGCGGAAGGCAGATGCTTAACCCACTGAGCCACCCAGGCACCCCAGCCTCTTTCTTTAGTAACTTTTATTATAAGAAGCTGGGAAGCAAAAAAACACACAAAACAACAACAAAAATGTAGAAAAGAGAAGTGAAGAGCCTATATTGTTTATAAACCAGTTAATAACCTCCTAAGTTAAGGGACCAACTCTTTTTGTTATGGCTTGAGTTATGCCCCCTCACCCCCCAATTCATAGGCTGAAGTTCTAACCCACAGCACCTCAGACTGTGGCCTTATGTGGAAATAGGGTCACTGTAAAGGTAATTAGTCACTGGAGTACAGTGGGCCCTCATCCAGTATGACTGGTGTCCTTATAAAAGGAGAAATTTGGACCCAGACACATGCACACAGGAGAACGCGGTGTGAACATAAAGGCCGAGGTCAGGGTGGTGCTCCTCAAAACCAAGGAACATCCAAGAAATCCTACAACCACCAGAAGCTAGAGGAGAGGCCCGGGACAGGTTCTCCCTTCTGGCCTCAGAAGGAACCAACCCTACTGACACCTTGATCTTGGACTTCCAGCCCTCCAGAGCTGGGACAATACATTTCTGCTGTGTAACCCCCAGTCTGTGGGGTCCTTTGTACCATAGCCCTCGAGACTCGATACGTCCTTGTATTTAAAAACGCCGTGATCTATATCCACAGGGCCCTCCGATCATGAAGTGTGTGGGGAGTGTGGGTACGCACATACACTGCAGACAGTTTCCTGAAGGTTTCACAACCCGCTTTGCATCTGCAGGGCGGTGTGTGAGGTGTGAGGTTCTCATCATATGAACAGCAATCTTCATTATGATTAAAAGCGAAATGTGTTGTTTTTCAGTCATTCACCCCTGGGTAAGTCTTGTCCACATGAGGTTGTTAGCAGGTTAATTTAGTTTCCAGGTTAATTTAGTTCTGCAGCTGTTGTCTGATGAAGACAAGAGGGACCCTCACCGCTATTTCCAGCACTTGCTATGAGACCACCTCACTGTATGCTTTGTGTCACTTTAATCTGTCCCACACGTGCTGCCACCACTCTAAGGGCAATGCAGATGTATGTGGAGCTAAGGAAAAATAATTCCCGGGGCCTTGACATCAACATTCCCTCTGCCATGCATTCTGCATTCAACCCTTCAGTATATTAAAATCTATAAATACAAGAACATATTGAGTTCTCTAGGGCTGTGGTACAAAGGACCCCACAATAGGACCAGTTCCCAAGGGCTGAGCAGGAGTCCGGAAAGGAAGCAGAAATCTTTCAAAGCACCAACTGGTTTTTTTGTGGGTTTTGTGATCACAATTGCCAGGACTGAACACCATGGCAGCAGATCCCAAACGGAACCACCTCGACGTTACCCAAAGTAGGCTGGTTTGAGAAGGTTTCCTGCCTGGGGTCGCCCCCTCCTTGTGGCCCAGGGGCGCTCGCTTCTGCTGGAAAACACTGACATCAACAGGAAGGCCATACAGTTTGGGTGAATATTATCAAGCAGATTTTCTGAACTCACTCTTGCCAAAATAATCCATCTGGTTGACTACTGACATGTGAGCCGGTCATGGAAATACGTTTCTTCTTGGAAATATGCTGTGAGCGGGGGGACTGGCACTTCATTATCCTCTCCAGCCTGTTTCCTTATATTTCCTTTTCCTCGAATTACCTCACTTTGATCTGGCTTTTTCCTTCCAAGCTCCCAAGCTGGGATTTCAACAAAACTCCACCCCAACAGCGGCTCCCTATAAGGCCGGTCCTAATAATTTTTATAAACAGCAAAAACTGAAGTCGAGTATAGCATTAAGCAGGGCAGAAAATTATGGCTTTCTCTCTGTGCCCCTGAAGGCAACACCTTATGTCCAGTCTGCGAAGTGCCAAGATAGCATTTGGTGCTTAAAAGGAGAGAAAGGATGACCCCAAATGGGATCCAATATGTGGTGCATCCATGGGCCCTTTCCAATCAAGTCATCATCACGAAAGGGGTGGATTTCTGTGCAAGGTCATTTTAAGCAGTCGTTTGCAAAAAGAGAAGATTCTAGGCCCAAATGGAAGTGATTTGGCAATTAAACGCTGTACAAGGGACCAATAATTTGTCTCCCATGGGCACACAGAAGATAAACCTTCTGAGCGTTTTGCCTGCGTTTTGATCCTCTGCAACTGCTTTGGAGTTATTCCTGGTGAATGCGAAGCAGATGCTTGGTAGCAGTATGGGAGTGAGGAGAGCCCGGCATCTGCAAGGAGAGAGAGGCCCGGGTCTAATGGGGGCTCTGCCGCCTTGCTCGCTGCCCGATCTTCAGGAAATTACCTATTCTAGAGGGTTGCTGTGAGGGTCAAATGAGCTAGTGTGTAAAATGCAAGTGCTGATTGGGAGCGAGTGCCCGGTGGTAGCATTTAGGGCACCATGTTTCAGACTATGCTGGGCACGTGGGAAATGTGGGTGGGGGTGTAAATGGGCTCTTTGGCCCGACCCCTCTCAATTTGCTTTGTGGGGCGCAAATAGGACCCGAGCATGAATATTTGCATCTCTTCCTTGTTTGGGTACTTTCGTAGCAGGCGGTCTGTTCAACGTCCTAGTGGATTCACATGTGCATTTCCCTTCGAGCTGGTGGTTCCCCTGCTGCCCGCAGCTTCTCATGCACGTTCCCAAATGCCATTCCCAGTCCTATGGCACCATCAGCCTCTGCTGTCTTTCTCTCAAACCCAGGCTGCCGGGCACTGTTGCAAAAAGTCAAGAGATGGATCATTCATCCATTCAACGGGTGTTTACTGAGTTCCTTCTACATGTGGAGGGAGCTTTGTGGGGAGGGACAGGACAGCCATGGTGGTCCTCATACCCCTCACAGTCACGGACTAGTGGGAGATGGGGAATGGGTCCTTCCACAATGTGACGAGGGCTATGGAGGAAATGGCCGGATGTTGTGACTGAGGGTAACAGAGGAAAAGGGAGACCACTTCACCAAAGTGGCCCACGAAGGCCTTCCTCAGGAGGGACGTTCAGGCTGAAACCCAAAGGATGAGTGGGGCCGCTCAGAGGGAATGTGCCCGGCGCTCTGGGGGACCCGAGGAGGGCCGTGTGGCGGGACTGAGGAGTGGGAGGGGAGGAGAGCTATGACACACCTTAGGGAGGCACGCGGGGTTCAGCTCACGCCAGGCCTGGAGGTCCTAGCACACTCAGAATTTTATCCTCAGAGAAAGGGGGAAGCCCGGACAGATTTTAAGTAGAGAAGGGACATGAGAGGGTTCAGATCTACCAAGATTCTCTCACACCATCCCCCGAAACAGGACCATTTTGGCACCCAGTCCTGTGGGCTTCTGCTGGTCCTGCCTCGGTGGGTAAAGCTTCACCCTCAGAGGCCCCCCTCAGGTCCCTCCTAGCACTCGGCCTCTGCATCGACGTGGCTGGAAGACTGTCATTCTCTTTCTCTCGTTGTGGTAAAGCAGACCAACATACAACCTAACCTATCCGCCATATTGAACTGGACAGTTCAGTGGCATTAAGTACACACCCCGTCTTGCGCAACCACCACCCGCTGTACCCAGTAAACACCATCCTTTCTGTTAACTTCTCTCCTCTGTGCCACCATCAGCAGCTTCCACGCTGTCTCTGAAGGGACACGGGGCCTCTCCCGTGCCAAGGCCTGTCCTTCCAACATTAATGTGAATGAATGAACAAATGAATGAATGCCTATATACATATATATATTTATTATAAGATTTATTTATTTGACAGGGGGTGGAATATGAGCAGGGGGAGGGGCAGAGGGAGAAGCAGTCTTCCCGCAGAGCAAGGAGCCCGATGCGGGGCTCGATCCCGGGACCCTGGGATCATGACCTGAACCGAAGGCAGACGCTTCACCAAACGAGCCACCCAGGCGCCCCGATTAGGAAGATCTTTTAACTCCTATTCCCCCCCCCCCTTTTTTTTTTTAATAACTGGCCACAACTCTGATTTTAAACATATAATCAAATGTGTGCTCTAAAATAAGTTATAGGGACGCCTGGGTGGCGCAGTCGGTTAAGTGTCCAAGTCTTGATTTCAGCTCAGGTCATGCTCTCAGGGTCGTGAGATCGAGTCATGTGCAGCCTCTGTGCTCAGCGGGGAGTCTGCTTGGGGATTCTCTCTCCCTCTTGCTCTCCCCCTCCCTCCACTCACACTGTCTCCCTCCCTAAAAACAAATAAATAAATAGGTGATGTGCACAGAGATTTTTACATGCAGACTGAACTACAGCTATAACCTCAGTATGCAAACCACTGGCATTCAGGGTTGGGAGTGGATTTAACTCAACTTGAGCACCTCCTCAGGGAGCTAGGAACGTTTATGCATATCAGCCCAGGTCCCATGCAGATCAGAGAGGCTTCTTGTGCAGGGCGCATGGCCCTTGGCTGAGATGCCCCCTCTGCTTTTCAGGGAAGGCCCCCTGTCTTCTCCCAGGGGGCTCCTCACTGGAGATCAGTCAGCGTTCAGGTCTTCCTGGGCACCTCAACTTGGCCAGGGAGGCCCTGTTCCCAGGCCTCACGGACTCAGTCTTTCCGAGGCCCCTGCCGCTCCTGGAAAGCCTGATGGAGTATAAACCTGGTTCCCAGTCTCCTCCGCTGACTTCCCAAACTCTTGGCCACATCTTCAGGCCCACTCTTCCTCACAGTGGAGCGTGAGGGTGCACGCCCAGGGTGCACGCCCCTGAGGAAGAACGAATGAGAGGGTGTGTGCCCCACCCCAGCTTTCCTGCAGGTTGTTGGGGGAACATTCTCCAGATCAAACGCTGCTGCTATTTGCTCACCTAATTGCAGACGTAAAGGTTTCGAACCCTCTTGCCCAGTAAAAAGCCGTCCCAGAATATGATCTCACCTACACTGTCCTTAAGAAGGCAAAGAGCTTTTTCTATTCCTTGTCATTTGTTTCTGTATTTTAAATGTCTGCCTCGTACCGATGACTCTCAGGGGCTAATCCTCAGAGAAAGAGTGAAGGAGGGGGTGGCATGGCCCGTGCTTCATGTCCTTCTCACGATGCACCTGCCCAGCACCCCTGGTCTTCTGGAGAAAGGATCCGACTTCGGGCACACACACCTCAATGCAGAATGGCTCCAACTAGAGTGCAAGTGAATTCCCATTGGGAAGCCCTTGGGTGGGTGCTTGTTATGGTGCAAACCCCTGGCCTCACCCAGACGCACGGAATCGGACAATTAGGGAGTGCTGTCTGAGGTCTGTTTCTTGGGCTTAGCATGCATTTCAGTCCATGTGCTGACAAACCTCAGGGGTTTTTTGTTGGAAGGCACTATTCTCAACTATGGGAACTTGGGGATTTATGACCGGTTAGTATGCAGGGTATGGGAGGCTGGAGACGGGGGTGTGGGGGATACATTTTGGAAACCAGGCGTCTTATTTATAATGGTAAAGTCACACTGCCTTTGGGTCACAGCACCTGAGTCTATTCATATATTCTCTCTTCTCTAACTAGCTGGCCCCTCAAATCAGTGCCGGTTTAGAAATTCTGAAAGTAGTTCTGTCGCTGAGCTTTTGAAATGAGCTGTTGGTGTCATGAATGTGATGCCCCTCTTTCAGGGGGCTGAACTTCTTCCCACTTTCAGTTATAACAACTGTACTTCGTGCACTGCCGGAGTGCAGTTTGGCACGAATGGCCAAATTAAAACTATTCAGGGCTCTGCTCCCTCTCCTCTCCCTTACAGGCGTACACCGAATATACCCCCCATCCACACACAACTGCTTTACATGACAACACGGGGACGTCCCGCCACAAGGAGCCTTCACGATAGAGTTCAGTGAATTTTGGAATCCAGCTAAAAGAGTTTGTGGATCAGCCCCATGCTGCATTTTTTCCCCCCCAAAATAATTCTCATGTGATACAAAAATACTTCTCTTTACTAAGGAGCATTAATATTTTCCAGCCTTAAGTGAAAGCTGGGTCTATGCGTACCTTAATTTTACACACACACACACACATATTTAATATGTAAAAATAAGGTACATACAGATATTATATATAAATAGTATAATTATATATAATATATTAAACCTCGAGGCTATCTTTCAGGGCATGGAGTATGAGAAAATCTTTTAGTGGGGCCCATCTCTCCTCCCTAACATTTTTTTGGAAAGGATTTATTTATTTATTTGAGAGAGAGAGAGAGAGAGCACATGTGTGCATGAGCAGGGGGAGGGGCAGAGGGGGAGGAGAGAGAAAGGATCCCAAGCAGACTCCACAGCCAGTGCGGAGCCCAATGCGGGGCTCGACGTGGGGCTCGATCCCACGACCTGAGATCCCGACCTGAGCTGAGACCAAGAATGGGACACTCAGCTGACTGAGTCACCTGGTCGCCCCTCCTGCCTAACAGTTTTTGAATAGATGAAGCCTGGTACACACGAGGACAGCTTTGACCGGTTGCATCCAGAAACCATGGGTGTTCGTGAACATGCTGATTCCTGGGCCCCATATCCTACTAACCAAGTCAGAACCTCAGGGGGCAACGTGTGCATAGTCCGCATTTTGAACAGGCTCCCCAGGAGACTTATCACAGTTGTGATGTCCTATTCCAGAGCATAAATATCACAAACCTCTCATTGGAAGGCAGACGTGTTCCTGCCAGGCTAAGAAAGTGCCTTAGTTGTCTGGCAAGGCTGGGTGGAAGGCAAGAGCCCCGTCTTCCCCTTTTGAAATATCTCACAGCATCTGCTAGATGCTCCATATAGATAGGTGCCTCCCTGTTTCCTCTGCTTTTGATGGACAGGAGAGGGGTCAGTCATGAAATGCCAGTAAAAGAACGGGCAGGAGAAGGGCCTCAGGCGAATAGCATTTCACCTGTTGACTCTCATTTAATCGGCCAGCTCATGGTGATTCCTACTCCATTTTCCAGAGCCCCTCAGCCTTCGGATGGAAGGATGGTCCCATTTTGCCCTTCCACAGGCTAGTTACTGTCCCTGGACCACTGGCAGACAACTCTACCCTGAACCTAAACTTCCGTCTGAACTTCAGTACCACAAACTTCTATGTCACTTTTCATATTGGCTAAGGACATCCTGACCTCAGACTAACAGGAAATTCTTTCTAGAAATCAAACACTTGGTCAAGTAAATGTAAGAGTATGGCTCGATGCTGTCCACCACCCCCTGCCCCAGCCCCGTCACAGAAAGAGAATACTTTGTCAGTGGTACTTGGAATGACCCTCATTTTAATTAACTCTCCATAGACGATGGAATTAAAAGTTTGGAAAAGCAATATCACAATGTATTTGGTGACTGAAAACACCCTTCAGAATTGGGGGGAGGATATGGGAAGATGGGAAAAAGGACTCAAAAATCCAAGAAGTAGTTTTTCATACTGGCGATATAAGAACTATAGTCATTGTTATAAAGTTTTAGGGTTTGAATTCAGGATATGAATCAAGCATAAAAACCATCGAGTTTATTATTATTTTAATTTTTTTAATAGTCTAACTTCCACGCACCATCTAAAGCTATATATTTCAAACAATAACGCCAGGGCCAATTTTTTTTAACAAAAGACATTCTTTAAAATGACCATTTTTGAGTCACAACCATTCAACAGTGCCTTATTTCAAATAAAAATCTCATTCCAGCTTCCCTTCGTTGCAAGATTCTCGGCCTGGCTGGAGCTAAAATTTTCCTTTCCTGAGTTTGGTTGGAATTTCCATGAAGGTCAGGGTTGATCCCTGCAACAGAGGGTTAGACAGGTCAGCGATTTGGCAGGAGAATAAAGGGCTCTGGAGGGACCCAAAAGCAAGATCACAGAGAGTATTCAAGTACAGTCTACTCCCCAAAATGTAAAACAGCTTAGCCTACCATGCACATACATGATGCAGATTAACGGAAGTACTTAGAAACCAAGGAAAGGAGGAAAATTGTTTTCTTTCGCTGCTTTTTTCCCCCAAAGATCTTCGAGTTTACACAGACACACCCGACTTATCTGGCTCGTTCCCGAAGCTCCCCACTCTCAGGCTGCTGTAGAAGTAGCTAGGAGCAGCCGAAGGTAGCAAAGGTCTGTGTTTCTGAAAGGGACCTTGCTTGGCTTCAGTCTCAAAGATTTTTACGTGTACCAACTCATTTTGTCCAGGTGGACGACAGTCACGTGTACGGGGCAAATAGTCCCGTGAAATAAAAGTCTCTGAGAGTGTTTGCGTTTTGAGGGGGAGAGAGAGAGAGAGAGAGAGAGAGAGAGAGAGAGAGAGAGAGAATCATTCCAGATGTTGCTAGATAGTGCTGAGCTGTTTCCATAAAAAGCTGCAGGAACGGCATGAGCTCACATGGAAATAATGTTTTAACTAGCTGGGAGTGGTTCCTGGAGCTTGCCCCCAATTCTGCCCAGATCTAATGCACCCTGGGTCACTGCAGAGACTGTCCTCAGGTACTGGGCTGGTAGGACTCGTTCAGCAGGACGCTGGTAGAAATGACCTCTGGTAGAAAGAGACATGGCATTTATCACTGCCAGCCCAGGCTGGGGTAAAGATGCCTCCGAGGACCAAGAAGAGAACTCTTAGGGCTCTAGGGTCACAAGAAAGGCTCAGATATCACCAAAGAGATATAACCAGGGAGCCAGTTTCAGAGGACTTGGAATCAAGTGCATCTGTAAGCAAAGAAAGGCATCTTCTTTCCATAACCATTGGGTGAAATTGGCCACTGTTCAGTTATATATATATTTTTTTATTCATTCTCTGTAATAAACAATCCTGGTGACATGAATTGATTTTACATGATTTCAGTGCTAATGAAATGTCGAGATTGTCAGCTCGAATTAAAATCTTTTTATTTCAGGGCGAATAAATATGAAACTGTTCTTTGAAATTAAGCTTTGAGCTAGTCTAGAGATCCTAAGGAAATTATGTGACACCCCTCCCCCCCCAAATCCTAGTACTGTATGATGACATAAAACACTGTAAAAATACTCTCAGATGTGCCCCTGCCTTAACCACATGATTACTAAGAGCTGGCTCTTCACTCCCCACAGGGCCTGTCCAAACATCCATCACTGAAAACCCTGCAGAATTCAGCCTTAAAGAGATGGCCTTCCATAAGAGGGACTTCTCTCCGTCTTGGCCACTGTGGGCATGAAATTCTTGACTTAATACTTTAGGGAGGCTCTCTCCGATCTATCCTGCTAATTGGGGTAAGAAGAGAACCGTCTGGACCACAATCCTAAGTCAGCTGCTACTTGGAAGGGGGCAAGGCTGGCTCCCAGTGGTGGGGTGTGAAGTGGGGGGAATCTACAGATGAGAGGAGGGGGTCGCCTCAGGGTACAAGAAACCATCTGAAAAGCCAAAGGGTGGGAAAGTGGGTAGAAGGAAGAGAAAGAACGAAAAAAAGTGGTTAAGAATAGAAAACCACACAAAAGACTTAGTGGGTGTGGAAGGCGAGAATCTGGAGTGTTTCTTGAAGGCTTTGGTATGCAAGGGAATTGGAGAGACATGTGGTAAGGCCACTGAGGACAACGCATCAGTTCTGAGGACAAGAGCGATACACAGTGGGGCCTTCAACTCTAGTCCTTCTGAGGACAACAGCAGGTTTGTTGAGAACATTGGATAAAATGACTCTCTAATGAGAATTAGATTCAGCTTACGACTGTCCTGTAAAATACAGGATAGATGCTGCGTGGGACAATTATTCATGGTGTATCTGAAACTCAACTTTAGTTAGGCATCCTGTATTTTTATTTGCTAAATCTGGTGACCTGGATTCAGTGCACAATGCATACTTGTGTGATTACTTGTGCAAAACAAACTACGAAGTTTATGCAATGGGCTTCGGGCACGCCTCCAATTCTTTTTCCTCCAAGGAACTAGGGGGTGGGGAGGGGATAACCTTTACCCTAATGTGGCTTCGGAAACAGTCTCTCTGGATCTCAGGTCTTCATGCCACTGTATATACCACATGTGGTTTGTGGGCCACAAGTCACACCAACTGGGCTCTGGTGGCCCCTTATTGCCCCCAGGCCCTTATTACTAAGTCTTCAACTCCCTTATGCATTTATTTACATTTACTCTAAGTATGGTTGTTCAGTACTGAGTCTATAACTTCTACAGAAGGCTTTGTTTCCCTCCAAAATATGCTTCAAGAGGCTTAATAACCTGTATTCCTCATTAACTTAAGGGGAAAAGCTGCACAAAATTGCACAGCATCCTTTTTCTATGCCATAATCATTCTCTACATGGTGTAGCTTCCCAATTGCTATACTTTTTTTCCTGGTTTTTTTTTTTTTTCTCCTTTCTTTCTCTCATATGTAGGAGCTTGCCCACACCTTCCAGAGGTATTCAGGGTGCTGTGGAATTTTGTTTCCATTTTCCATCTCCTCGGCTCACAATCTTACCCTCTGCCATGATGTCAACTCATAGCTTCACGGGGATGATCAAAACCCCTCTCCAGCTGTGATCTCTTTCCCAAGTTCCAGACCTACACATATTCCATTGCCTGCCCCACCTGGCACCAGGGTGCCTCATCAAAAGAGCCAGAAAAACATCTTGCACCCACAGTTTGCAGGCCATTCCTAAAAAGGTATGACAGAGATGAAGCACCCTATAATCACAGGAAGTGGTTTTATGCGGGGAAAGAAGAATGCTCTGCAGGTGGCCTTCTCCAGGGGCCCTTTGAAGGATAAAAGGCCATGGACTCGTGGAAGGGAGTTCCACTTTGTGGGGTAGATGCAGGGCAACAGCTCCATTTTCTGAAACAGAGGGGCCAAGGGAGAGTCTCTGTGGTTCCAGGAAAGAGAGAGAAGCTCCCCCAAGGCTTGATGGAGGACTGAGGGAGAGAGAGGGGGCCGTTCGGCAGAGGAGAGGAGAGGATGCATCCTCTGCACTGAACTGGGGCTGAGTCTCACTGAGAAGGAGCTTTTTGTCCCTTCTTTTCTATGGATGAGGACGGGTGAGTTTTCGTTTTGTTTTGTTCTTTCCACAAAGTCTTATGGAGGCTGACATTTCATGGGTGGTGACTGTAAGTCCGAGAGCGCCCTCCTTCAGGATAAGAGTGGTGGCATTTAGCCAATAGTATGACAGGCAGGGACACCTGAGAAGAACGGTCACCTCCATGGGGTGAAGGCTCTGAAGAGGCAGATTTGGTCAGTGCCGTGGATTGTTCTCATGGCTTAACACTTCAAATTAGATGACTGGCTAGGTTTATTTTCTGTGGGATATCGGATTTGGTTTGCATTTCAAAATCAGAGTTCATTAAATTTGCCGTGAAGTTGATTATCTCCCACGAAGAAACCCCTCTTGAAGTTTCATTGCTGGGAAACGTCCGTGTGTTGACACCTCCTTAGTGCCAATGCTAAGAATGCAAATCTAGGAGCTTCCTCTTGATTTCATTGAGTTTCGCTAGGCAGCTTACACCCATATTTTATTTTAAATCCTCATTCCAGTTTCTTGAAAAATTAGCTCCACTACCTGTATGTAACTACAAAGCGGGGCAAGCTTTAGAAAACTTGTTAAATTGTATGGGTCCTTCACGTAAGGAACAAAGAGTAATGTAATGAATAAAAGCTGCTTTAAACAATATCCTGCCTAATGTAGCAAATATATGATTCAGTACCTCTTGAGGACAACTTATAAGTCTACTTGGGATCTGGGTTTTGTTTTTGTTTTTGTTTTAAATACCACCATACTTATGCTGGTTTTTATTTTTTATTATTTTTATTTTTAAAGATTTTATTTATTTATTTGACAGAGAGAGAGAGAGAGATCACAAGTAGGCAGACAGGCAGGCAGAGGGAGAGGGAGAAGCAGGCTCCCTGCTGATTTATGCTGGTTTTTAAAGCTATATTGCAGATATAAGGGTGGTGCATCAGATCATAGACTCTGAGCTTGGGAAAACCATCACTTGAAACCATCACATTGAAAAAATACTTAAGAAAGAAGAAATAATCCTATGAAACAACGAGTCAGCTTTGCAGAACTGAAAATCTCTTCCAGTCAGCTCTGGCTTTGGGTGATATAGGTGACTCTCCTCTTTAAGGCAAGAGAGTAGGTTCAAAGGCAAATAAGAATTTCGAAGGAAGAGCTCACAACTTCCAAACTTTTTTTTTTAACCTCTCACTTGCAAGAGACCACGACTCCTGGAGGTTTTAACCAAAGCTGCTGAGATGTGGAAAGTTCTCCCTCTTTTTTTTATGGCCACACTGGATGGCCTGTGCCTTAGCATGATAGACGCAAAGTGGGGAAGGTATTCGTAAGGCCTAATAAAAGTTTATAAGCATTCTACCTGATTTCCAAATTCTGGAAGCCATACATTGTCCTTTCTGTTCTCTCAATAGTCAAATGAGGATTTTAGATAACACACAGGAGTCCCACGGTAGAGGCTAGGTATTTCTTGCCTCATATAGAAAATTCACCTCATACAGAAGTACATTTAAGGAGAAGTGTGAACTTTGAGCACACCATCTAGCCACCTGTTCCAAGGTGCATGAAGTTCTACAACTGGAGTTATGTCTCTGAGTTGGAGACACCATACAAACACCAGCTTCCAGCTCCCTCTTGGGTCTGGAGCTCAAGAAGCCACGAAGATGGCAAGAACCCTGAAGTCATGTTTTTATAGCCTTGGAGCTGTGATCCCAGATGCTCCCATGACTACATGTCCTCTTAGTTTAATGTCTCACAGCCAGACACTGAAGAAGGAACCAGAAAATCATGTCCTGGTCATTAGAATCAAAGGTTCCACTAAAATGCTTTCGACACGACTGGGTTTTTCTCTAGGAAAAGCCATATTCAAGAAGGCCTGCGTAGGAAAATGCAAGTTTCAGAGGCCAAGTAGGCATTAGGTTGGGAGACAAGACAAAGAGTCACCAAAGTTTAGAACCCAGGCAGACTGGAGAGTCAATGCAAGGCCAACTCAATGGAAGTCAATACAATGAAAGCATAAGATAAACCCTACAAGGAACCCAGATGGAGATTCAGCTGAGCAATGGTTCTCAGCTCTGGCTCAACGTTAGAATCAACTGGGCTATGTGTCAATCCAAACTCAATACCCAACCGCTCTCCATACCAACTGAGTCTACATTTGGAACACGGGTATTTTTATGTTTAAAACAGGTAGAATTGAGAAGCACTATGCTAAAGATTTCTTAAAAAGTCAAGCTGGGGCAAACAGTGGTCTCATATCGTGGACAATAAGAGCTTAATCCTGGGACACCTGGGTGGCTTAGTTGGTTAAACGTCTGCCTTCGGCTTAGGTCATGATCTCAGGGTCCTGGGATTGAGCCCCGCATCGGGCTCCCTGCTCAGCAGAGAGTCTGCTTCTCCCTCTCCCCCTCCCGCCTGCTCGTGCTCTCGTTCTCTCAAATAAATAAAATATTTTAAAAAAAAAAAAGAGCTTAATCCTGGGTGAGGCCAGGAATAGATCACACCTGGCTGGAAATGGAGTCAGAGCAGGCAGATGAAAGTGGAACCAGATACAGATGCTCAGGCAGCTGTAACTAGCCTGGTTAGAAAACATGTCTGGGCCCAGCAACATAAAAGAGGGACTGATCCTCAGTCTGTGGTAGTCATCTTGCTATCATTTCCCAGGTCTACATATATATAATCCCTTCAAAGTCAAGTGGCCCTGTTGTTGGCTCCACTCCCTCAGTGCCAGGTTTATCAATCGTGATCATGGTACTGTAGTCTCCAATTAAACCCCCACACTCCTGAGGTCCTGCCACCTCAGAGGCCCTGAACGTGAGCTCAATTATTTACCCCCGGAAGTACCTAGCATTCCCCCATCATCCTTCCCAGTCTCCATGGATCCAACACAAAGATGTTTCAGATCTGCTCCATACCTGGCAGGAAAGAACATTACCACACATAATGTCTCTTCCAAAGTATCTTTGAGCATTGCATTAAAATCTTGTCACCTTCTTTCTTGTCTGATTACGCATACACTGAAAAGCACTGTGTCCTATCAAAGCCATCTTGAAGAAGTGAGTCAGTGAGAAGAGATACATGAGTTTCTGGCCAAGTTCAAAGATGTCATGACTTCCTCCTAGGGTGGCTCAATGTACCTTCTTCTTCTTCTTCTTCTTTTTTTTTTTTTAAGATTTATTTATTTTAGAGAGTGAGAGAGCGAGAGAGAGTGAAAGCGTGAGCAGGGGGAGGGGCAGAGGGAGAGGAAGACAAGCAGACTCCCTGCTGAGCAGGGAGCTCAACCCGGGGCTCGATCCCAGGACCCCAAGGTCATGACCTGAGCCAAAATCAAGAGTCAGATGCTCAACCAACTGAGCCACCCAGGTGCCCCTCAATCTACCTTTTAATAATAAACACAGTCAATTCCCAGGTGATTTCTCTGTTTTATAATAAGCTTCCAGGATTAACAGAATATGAGTACTTTCCTACATAACTGGAACTATGCTGGCTTTTATTATCATACCTTCTTAGCATCATTTTAGAGTAAACCAACTTAGTAGCTGAAGTTCTTTTGTGTGATAACTGGGTTCTATTATGAAACCAATTTAGAAACCACCATCTGTTCTTAGTGTTGATGTCAGCAATTTCTAGGGTAGGGGGTATAATATATCCACCAGAGGGATCCTTCTGGCTGTAACAATATTCCCAAAATTGACCACTGCAGTTAAGAAGACCAGCACTAATAGAATTATTTTTCCTTTGACAATCATATTCTCTTTCATGCTTCCCTCTTGCTTTTACTCTCTTAAACCCTCAAGTGTTATCCCTGTTATACCCAAAGACACCCAGAACACAAAACTCAGCCTGCTCTCCCATTACTTTTAGAAAGCCACTCAAAGCGGCATGTATGATTTCTTTTTCTTTATAGATTTTACTGGAGATTTGTGGATTTGCGGGAGGAGTCACACTGCAGACCACTCAGCCTCTGACTACCTCCCTTGCTCAGCCTTTATTCTCCTTCCCTACTGTGCCACGCTGAAAAGAATAAATGAAATCTTCCCAAAACAATGCTCTCCAAGGAACTGTAATGAAAATGCAGTTTCTCCCTCTCATCACCTTTATCCGAAACTTTTACAAATCAATGTTTGATGTGTTTATTGGAAACAAAGTCTTTCAAATACATTTTTCTTTCTTTCTTACCTTTAAAAAAACCCCTCCTTTCTAATCACTCAAGGTCCAGAGCTTCCCCAAATCCACACTCAGAGTCTGGCTTTCATGGTACCTGTCAGAAATGTCACAGTTGACTCTGGGAGTCAACTTTTCCCACCCTGGGAATGACTTCCTTAGAAAATGGATGCTTTTTTTTTTGTAATAGACTTTGTTTTTTAGAGGAGTTCACAGCAATATTAAGCGGAAAGCAGAGAAAGTTCCTACATATCCTCTGCCCCACATATGCACAGCCTCCCCCCCCATCAACATCCCACACCAGAGGGGTACATTTGTTTCAAGTGATGAACTTACACTGACACATCATTACTACCCAGAGTCCATAGTTGACATTAGGCTTACTCTTGGTGAATGGAAGCATTTTTTTCAAGATTTATTTATTTGAGAGAGAGAGAGAGAGAGAATGAGTGGGGGAGGGTCAGAGGGAGAGGGAGAAGCAGACTCCCCGCTGAGCTGGGAGCCTGATGCAGGGCTCGATCCCAGGACCCAAGCCAAAGGCAGACGCTTAACCGACTGAGCCACCCAGGCACCCAAATGGAAGCATTTTTAGCATAGGGTTTTATGATACCTGCTCTGTGATTTGAGCTCTGCTAGGTCTCATGAATACCTTGTGTCCCCCATCAGAGGGCAGATAATCTAAGGGCAGGGACCTCAATTCTGAGTTCTGTGTAATCCCAGCTGCCTTCACTACTCTGTACAGCTGTTGCTATGGGCTCGTCTTGAAGTTCTGGAATGGAGAAATTACGTATCTTCACGTTCCGGAATAGTCACAAGAATGATTTTTGACAAGCCGTCGGTGGCTGTTCTCATGAATCATGTGGGTGAGCTTTCGGGATAGGGATGACGGTGGTGCCCTACAAGGTCATGAGGCTTCACCAGTGCCAGGAGCCGGGTTGTTCAAACCGAACCCGCCGTGCCACAGCATTAACACGCAGGCTGACAAGTTACAGGGTGCTGTTTAAAGAGCGAGCCTTGGGGCGCCTGGGTGGCTTAGTCGGTTAAGCGACTGCCTTCGGCTCAGGTCATGATCCCGGAGTCCCAGGATCGAGTCCCGCAACGGGCTCCCTGCTCGGCAGGGAGTCTGCTTCTCCCTCTGACCCTCCCCCCTCTCATGCTCTCTCTGTGTCTCATTCTCTCTCTCTCAAATAAATAAATAAAATCTTTAAAAAAAAAAAATAAAGAGCAAGCCTTGTCCCCGCTTCTTTTATTACATTCGGATCCTCAGTTTATTTCTAAAACACTCTTAGTTCCAAAGCAAACACATCTCAGCGAATGTGCCCTGATGTGTGCCTCTTAACCCAACCAGGCTCCGAGAGCTACACGTTGTGGGTCCTCGAACACGCCACGGTCACCGTTCACTTTCCCATTGTGCAACTGGAAGGGGTCTTTCTTTGTAAATGACGCCAGAGACTGAACTCACGTTAGAGGATACTTTCTCAGGGAGCTCAGACATAAAAAACGGAGAATTGTGAGGACAGTGTAGCTTCTTATAACCCTTAAAATTCCCGCTAACACACGAAGTCAGAAAATAATCATAATTTTTTGGACCTTGGAATCCAGGACAAGAGGAGGGCAATTGGCACTTGTTCTCAGTTTGTGGAAAAGCAGATTTTTTTTTTTTCTGGAATCATGGCTAATTGAAGTGCTCATGAAAGAATGAAAATTAACCTTTCCAACTGGCCTTTTCCACAATGACGAAGGGTCATTTTAACATAATCAAGAGCAGTGCTTCCCTTTTGTGGCCTGCCTGCCTTCCTTCTTTCCTTCCTTCCTTCCTTTCTTTTAAAGATTTATTTATTTATTTTAGAGAGAGAGCACGGGGGTGGGTGGCAGAGGGAGAGAGAGTCCCAGCTGACTCTGCGCTAAGCATGGAGCCCAATGCAGGGCTCAATCTCACCACCCTGAGATCACGACCTGAGCTGAAACCAAGAGTCAGCCGCCCAACTACTGAGCCACCCAGGTGCCCCTGTGGCTTGCTTTCTTAAAAACAAAGCTTGGTCAAGCAACTTAAACTTTGTAAAATTCTATTTTAAAAATTATCCTCTTTGGAGGGTAACACTAAGGGTGATGACTTTCAGCGTTTTTACTTCTCTGTAGTGTCTTAATATCCCATAATAAATATGTATTGCTTTTTATCATTTTTAAACTTGGTTTGTAAATAAATATATATATTTATTTATGATTATTTTCTGACTTCGTGTGTTAGCGGGGTCAACCGTGGGTTGACGGTGGGTCAAGTCCCAGGTCTCTGCCCTTCTAGGCACTCCAACAGGCGCTTTCCGAGAAAGACTCATTGGAGGCACATATTCCCAAGCCCTAGCAGCAGGATTCGGTTTACTTTCCAGTGGCTGTCAGGTAACAGAATCAGGGCCAAACACGATGGCATTCCGAGGAGTGCAAGTGACCAGGCTTGCTGCATCCTTAAACCCCATCTGCATGGGCAGAGAGAGGCCAGAAGACCATTCCCAGCCAGCCCGAGCATCTTGAACACCATTCGGCTTGGCAATGACAAACGCGTTCTCACATGTCCTATGCTAGGTCGCAGAGCTGTTGCTGGAGACAGCCAAGAAGTGAAGTCTTGAAGGAGCTACGTCGAGATGGGGGACAGAGGACTACCAGGGGCAGCGAACCACCTCTGGGCGGGTGTTCCTGGCCAGAGGACCACACTACCCTGCTTTGGCAGGTTACTCCAGGGAGGGAGGTGGTGAAGACAGAAGAGAGTGGAGCAGCCTGCAGATCACCTAGGGCTGAACGTCAGCATTGAGATACATGATGTCTGCGTCAGCTCATTTCACGGTTTCCCAGCCACGTCCACAGCCGCCGGTCACTGACCTTAGGCAAGTCATCCACTCTTTGGAGCCTCCTGTCCCCTCAGCTATAAGACGAGATGGTGTGGTTGAGTAGTAAATGAAAAAGAGTCTCTACTGTGCTGGTGGTAGGCAAAGACATTGCAGGCCACTCAAAATTTTTAAATACTTTTTAAGATTTCTTTATTTATTTTAGAGAGGGAGAGAGAGTGCACAAGTGGAGGGAGGGGCAAAGGGAGAGGGAGAAGCAGATAATCTCAAGCAGACTCCACGCCGAGCACAGAGCCCGATTTGGGGCTCGATCTCACGACCCTGAGATCATGACCTGAGCCGAAACCAAGAGTCATGCTCATCCAACTGAGCCACCCAGGCACTCAAATTTTTAATATTATTATTAATCTTGACTCACTGACATCAGGCTGAAAAATCGTAGCTGATGTCATGTGACCAGAAACTCTTTGAGGAGATGAAACCATGCGTTATATCCTTCAAGTTTGCCCCTTCCTCTTCTCTCGTTCCTATCATTTGTTCTGAATCCAATTTCTTGAATGACGGGGAGGCTCTGGGCAGGAACTGGGGGAAAAGGCAATGTTATCATCATTTTTACACACTAAAAAAATAGGAGCTAAAAACAGCTCATCGATTATTCGGGAAAAGAAGATCTAGATTTGACAATCTCAGATTGTCATTTTTATTCCTGCTTGACTATCATGCCTCCTACTGTTTTAAACTAGTTTTTAAAATTTCTTTTATGCACTCCAGAAGCATCCTGCCTGTCATGAGTAGTTTTTATTGCCATGATGTGTCATGCCAAGAGATTTGTTGCTGCTGAGAGCATCTTTAGGGGATAACATGATTTAATGATTAAGCCTCTGTAAGTAAATATGTAAGCACAAACATATGCAAGAACGTATCATCCATAGACACTCTCATGTTAACAAAGATTCTCCAGTTCTGCGCAACTGGCCCAAATCTCAGGACTTGTCTTTGTTCTTTCCACTGGTCTAGTTCCCTCTAACGCCCTGATCACACGCGCTGCAAAAGCGTCAAGTGGGGTCTGGCTGGCAGGCCCGTGACCGCAGCGTCCTTCTATCCTGTCAGCACCAGCCTGCTGAGGGCCTGGGTGACAAGGAGTGAGCAAGGGCACAGCACAGAGGCGGGCTGGCCAGGGAGGGGAAGCGTGAGCTCATTGCCTCCTGCTCCCTCTCCCACTCAGGAGAAGGCTATGAGGCCAGGGAAGGCCGTCTGGCCAGTCAGAAGATCCCCGGAGGCCGGGCTTTGCCTGATCTGCCAGGGCTGTGCTTGCTACCAATGCAGTCTTGCCTGTGTGACCTTCCTCGGGAGCACTGTCCCCCACCCCGGGCAGACGCCCCAGGATCGATCGGCTGGTCCAAGTCACCAGAGACAGCCTTCCACCCCAGCTTTTACCAAGACTGAGAGGCAGATATTAGTCTAATTCCTATTTTATGTCAGAAAAGATGATGTCCATGCCAAATAAAAAAGGGATGAGACTGCTCAGTGGGGATACTGAGAAGTCCGCTGGGCCAGTGGCAGGAGTCTCTGGCTCTAATCCACACAGTTCTGGGCAGGGGTTCACAGCTGTTAAAGCCAGAGGGCATCTGGGCTACCTGGAAGCATCTTAGAATCTCCACCCTCTGCCCACTAGTGGGAGGGGGAGAGCGAGAGGGCAGGAGGGCACCTAAAGCTACAACAGGATGCCCTCCACAGCCAGGGGGCGGAGGGGGAGGGCAGATTCCAGAGCGCCTTGAATATGGAGGGGAGCAGAGCCGTGCACCCTGCAGAGGTCCAGCCCCAAGCACACACAACGGTGCTTCATCTTTAGAGGCAAAGGTCTCTCCTTAAGGGCTGCACGATTAGGGACACCTGGGTGGCGCAGTCGGTTAAGCGTCTGGCTCTTGATTTCGACTCAGGTCATGATCTCAGGGTCATGAGATTGAGCCCGTGTTGGGCTCCATGCTGGGCATGGAGCCTGCTTAAGATTCTCTCTTTCCCTCTCTCTCTGCCCCTACCCCACTCTCTCCCCATCTCAGGAAAAAAAAAAAAAAAAGAGAGAGAGAGAGAGAGAGAGAGAGAAGGTGCACCATTAAAGACTGAGTCAGTAGAACTATAAATCCATAGATGACACTATCTAAAGGAGAAAATCTTTTCTCCCCCCTTAAGTAAAATGACCAGCTCCTGGAACGAGGAAGAAGGGGTGACTGGGAAGCGCAGATGGGGTGGGATACATGAGGCACCAAGGGGGTGCTCCACAGAAGAAAGTGCTAGGGGTTTGGGGTGGGAGGAGAGCCCTGAAGCAGGTAGGAAGGGAGGGGAGAGTTCCTTGTGGTCCCTGGGGAGGCCCGACTTCCCATCTGTGCACTTAGGGACAGTCCCCTTGGCCTCCTTCCCCTGTTCAAGCTCCTGCTCCTGCCGTGCTCTTGCCCCAGGTGTGGGGGGGTCTACCTCTGCTGAGACCCGGCTGCCAGTCAGGGTCCCAAGCTCCAGGCTCCAGGGGAGAAAATCCCTGTCACCTCTTTATACTTCACGTACAGCCCCAAGACAGTGTTAGAAGCCCATATAGATAATAAATATATCTAAATATATATATACAATAAAAGCATATAAGCCAATGGTTTTATAAAAATTTTTTTACTGGGGCATCTGGGTAGCTCAGTTGGTTGAGCGTCTGACTCTTGGTTTCCACTGGGGTCATGGTCTCGGGGTCATGGGATCGAGCCCCACGACCAGCTCAATGCTCAGCGCACAGTCTGATTGAGATTCTCTCCCTCTGCCCCTCCCTCACCCCCCACCCCACACGTGTGCAGTCTCCCTCTCAAATAAATAATCTTAATAACAATCTATTTTTACTGACTTCTCTCCTCAAGGGCTTTATTTAGCTCAGCCCCTAAAGAAAGGAATGATATTGAAGACTAACACAGAACTCTCTATTAAAGATGCCTCTTGTTATGGGTTGAATTGTGTTCCTCAAAAAGACGTCCTGAAGTCCTAACGCCCATACTTGTGAATGTGACCTTATTTGGAAATAGGGTCTTTGTGGATGTAATGGAGTTAAGATGAGGTCATTAGGCTGGGCCCTCAATCCAACATTACTGGTGTCTTTATAAGAGAGGGAAGGACGTGTGAAGACACAGACACACGGCGGGGGACAGTGGCCATGTGAAGACCGGGGCAGAGGTGGGAGTAATGCAGCCTCGAGCTGAGAATGCCTGGGGCTACCAGAAGCTAGAAGAAGCAAGGAAGGATCCTCCCCAAGAGGATTCGGAGGGAGCACAGACCTGCCGACATCTTGGTTTTGGACTTTTGGCTGTGAGAGAACCAATTTCTGTGGCTTTCACAGCAAGCAATTTGTGATCCTTTGCTATAGGCAGCCCCGGGAGACTAAGGAAGCCCTCTGTCCTTCCCCGGCCCTCAGGCCTTGACTGAAAATCATGACCCTTTACTTTCTGTTCCCTGAGGGCAAGCTCCTTCCCAGAGACTCCTTAAATGCAAATGGGTCTTGGTGGGACCACCCCTGGCCTTCCAGATACACCTGACTCCTAGAATGAACACAGCTCACCCTCTTCAGCTGGAGCTTCTGCTATTTTTCTCGGAAACGTGTCTTTTATTCCCTGAATGCTGTAGACAGAAAGGCCCCCTCAAAACCTATCTTCGAAATTCTCATTTTCTTTTTTTTTTAAAGAGTTTATTTATTCATTTATTTAAGAGAGAGAGAAGACAAGCAGGGGAAGGAGCAGAGGGAGAGGGACAAGCAGACTCTGCGCTGAGCAGGGACCCCAACACGATCTGATGACCCCTGAGATCATGACCTGAGCTGAAACCAAGAGTCTGATGCTCAACTGACTGAGTCACCCAGGCGCCCCTGTAATTTTCATTTTCTTTCTTTTTTTAATAAAGATTTTATTTCTTTGAGAGAGAGAGAAAGAAACAGCGTGAGCGGGGAGGGGTAGAAGGGGAGGGAGAAAGTACCTGAAGCAGACTCCATACTGAGTGTCAAGCCCCACACTGGGCTCCATCCCACCACTGCGAGATCATGACCTGAGATGAAACCAAGAGTCCAATGTTCAACCGACTGAGCCACCCAGGCGCCCCTAAAATTCTCATTTTCAACAGCATTTACTGACAAACTATTGTATACCAACTACTATTTTAGCTCAATGGGGGAGGTTCAAATGAAGTAGATTGTCTCTGCCTTCAAGAAGCTGAAGTTCTTGCTAGAGAGAAGAGAGTGTGTATATATATGTATTATATGTTTTAAATGGGCTCTAACTAATAGCATCTAATTCAAAATGAAATGCAGTGCAGAGCTTAGGTTCTGAGAACAGGGCCCCGAGATGCCAGGAGGGGCTCCTTGCAGACGGGCTTGAGGGGCAGGAAGGCAACAGCATGGGGGTGGGGGGAGGTGGAATATTGGGAGGGGAGTCATGCATCCCCCTGCCTGCAGTGGAAGACCAGAGAGTTGTGAACAACCAAATGTTCCCAAGATTGCAGAGGGCCTCGAAATCTAAGCGGGGCGGGGAGGGGGGGTGTCCATATGCCTTTAAATTGCTAAGGGAAGTTGAAGGCTCTGCAGAGTAAAATGGGCAGAATGATAATTAGCTAGTCTGACCCTGAGTTGTGATTTTTTCACTCTGTTTCTATGAGTTTCTAAAGTCCTTAGGGACTAGATATAAGTATTCATTTGCAAGAGCAATTCTCGGAAGATTAACAGGGCACTGAAATGTCACGGTGACTCTCCAAAACGTTTCGTCCCTCCCTGCCCCAAACAGAATCACAGCCTACCCGGCCGCACGTGGTGGCAAGGCTGGGAATGTACGATTTGTCTCAAGTGTGCTCTCAGAGACAGGCTCCACAAATAGCCCTGCGAGCATTCCTCGGCCAAGAGTTGTGGATGCCAGATGCTGTTAGCAGCTCGAGACCGTGAAGACCAGAAGCAGGGGCCTTCGCGATATCACCATAATCCAGCTCCTGGTGGCCAGGCTCCTATCACACGTACCCACCTACTAAGTGGGGGAACATTCTTCTTCCCAGGAACGGCTCCCTTGCTTTTGTGCTTTGCTGTCTGCATGCTTGGTCTGTGGATGCCAGGCAGCTGAGTTGAGGGTGCCGAGCTCCAGAGAGTCGTTGAGATGGCCTTGCGGAATGCTGGTCTCCCTGAATGTTCCAGACCGTCTACGGGTGGAGACCTAGTGGTCCTCAATACTAGCTTCCACACCAGTGAGACCTCAGGGTGAAACGCTTGGAAGTGTCACCAAAAGGTTTCAGGGCTCTGTTAAGCTTTTGGGAATCGCTCTTGCAAGTGAGTACCTGTCTCTGGTCCCTAAGGATTTGGGAAACACTCTGCCCTTGGCTGCAGCTTGCAATGATGCATTTGTGCCAAGCTGCGTGCTCTTTGCCCTTCCTTCTACTCGGGGTGAACTGGGCAATCTTCCAGGATCGGCAGCCAGTGTCCAGACAGGTTCATCACCTGAGTGGTTATCGGGAGACTGTCTGTATGTAGTTTTTTGTCCCTTTCCTGTTAGGTCTGGAGAGTTTCCCATTTGATCTACCTGGTGAGGCCTGGCGGAGCCACCTGGGCGCCGAGAGACAGGGACAAGAATCCAGGCTGGGGCCTCGCCCGACTGCCACTTCCCAGTTTCCCCAGGGGGAAGCAGAAACACATCTGTCATCTCTCCTCCCACAGACATAATGTGCCCTTGAATAGAGATGGTTTTTTATTATACAAAAGGGGTCAGCAAACTTTTTTTCTGTAAAGGGTCAAATAATAAACATTTCAGGCTTTGTGAGCCTCCCTGTCTGTCTCATTACTGAGTTCCCCATCGGAATGCAATAGCAGCCACAGACATAGAAACAAATGAATACGGCTGTGTCCCAATAAAACTTTATTTACAAAGGGCCGTGCGACAGATTTAGTCTGTGGGCCATGCTCCTGTGACAGAAGTACATATATATAAGTCGTTTTGAGCAGCCTGTTAAAATTTTAGAAGCACATTCACGGACACCTTTGTTTCTGGTCAGGAGACCCTGACAGGCAGGGAGGCCAGGGTTGTGTATACCCATTTTACATATAAGGCAGTTGAGGCTCCCTAATAATTTATCTGATGCCAACAGTTAGAAGGTCACAGAGTGCAGACGCAGACCCAGGCCTATTGTTTCAAAGTCCCGGTATGTCTTCCACCATATGTCAGTATTTTCCAGAATGTGTCTCCCCCGTTAATGGGAGTTACGTGACAGAGGAGTTCTGGAGGCACGTACGCTGGGGAAACTCCACATTAGCCGGGGTTAAGGAGGCTTTTAATGTTTACTCTGAATTTCCAAGTGGGGATTACAGCATGTTGAGTTTTCTAAACATATTAGACACCAGACCCCTTTTATTTTTCTGTCAAAGCAGCTTTCAGGACCCCATGCTTCTTGGATCAGAGTCTAGGAAATCCTTTACGAAGCATAAATGCAAGCTACGGAGAACAAATGTCAGACTGGGAAGTCAGACAGGTTGAGGCCCCGTGAAGCCCACTTAAGACAGACCTTGGCACAGCAGAGTGATAACTGAATGGAACAGGGACCACTGGACCCTCGACCCAAGCTCAATGCAAGACAGGTAACCAAAAAACTTGAGGAGGGAAATGCATTTTGCTTTGCCCACACCGTATGTGCCTCTGCTTCTTCTCCTTGCTGAGAGGAATTACTAATCTGATTAGTCACAATCCAAGTTGATGACTGGGCCTCTGTCCCTTGCACCCTCGAGAGTGGAGGGCACAGGCCCTAGCCAAGATGCATCCTGGAGTTTGGTTACAGTCCATAGTTTCTACAGAAGTGGTCCTTTTTATGATGCCAGATGCCAGTTACAGTGAATACAATATTTCATCGAGCCAATCATAGATGTGGGTGTCCCCTGAGAAAGGTTTCCATGATGTTTTAAAGGCATTTTGACTAGATACCCAGGAATGTCTGAACCCCATCGCAAACACCCCATCACGCTCCAGGATTCTGGAAGGAGTGAACTAAAGGAACAACAACAGGAGAAGAATCCAAATTCACATTCTTAATCAGGGCATGAATGCTCCCAAATGCCCAACGCAGGCTTCCTCTGATCAAAGCAGGACTGGAGCCCACAGCTGAGGCTCGAGTCCTACGTGAAGGCTCTGCACACTCGGACATGTCTGTGAGGAGCTAGAGTTTCAGATATGGCAGGGCCCTAACTGGGATCCTGCCTCAGTTTACTAATGATGCTATATGTAGTGAAGGAAGATGGCCTAGAGAGGAACGGCTCGTGAGCTTTACAGGACAGGGACAAGAAGACACGGAAAAGCAGAGTATGGCTTTTGTGTTACAGCCTAGGCCCCAAGTCCCACTGGAGCTCGCTGGCTGCACTGCCTATTGCAAGCCAAAGAAGTTAATGCTTCTCACTCAATGTCCTCTGTCTCTTCATCTCTGGTCACCTCACCAGGGAGTGTTCTGGGATGTTGAAGACACTTCTCCCCTTAAATTCTTAAGGAGCATGATTCAACAAGCAGTCGATGAGTGTCTATAACTGCAAGAAGGCAGAGGGTCACTGCCTGTGAAAGAGTGTGCGGGAGAAACTTGCCAGGAGGTGAGGCAAACCTGGGACGCCAAGGTTCTTGATAGAACACGGACAAGACAGTAGCAAAACCATCCTCCCCCTCCTTTTGTGAATGGGTGCTCCTCATGCTTGGAGGCACCCGAGAAGGGCTTGCAAGTCCCAGAGACCACAGGGTATATCTGCAAGAAACACACAGATCTAGAATACAAATTCTTTCTCTTCATAAGTAATGTGATCTCATGCATCTATCTTAAAACTTCTCTGGAGCAAAGTCAAGTTTACAAAAGAAATAAATACATTTGTCAATCCAGTCCACCAATTTGTAATGACGCGCCTATTTCCAAACATTTTCCTGTGAGCAATCAAACAGTTTTGGGTACTGCAGTGGTCTAGATGGTGGCCCCCCAAAGAGATGTCCAAGTCCTAATCCCTAGAACCTGTGATCTTATTTGAAAAAAGGGTCTTTGCAGATAGAAGTAAGTAGTGGATCTTGAGATGAGGAGATGGTTATGGACGATCCAAGCGGTTCCGAAATCCAATGACAAGTGTTCTCAGTGAAGACACACAGACAAAAAAAAGGTGGGGTGAAGATCAGGGCAGAGATGAGAATGATGTGACTCCAACCAAGGCACGCCAGCAGGCCCAGAAGCTAGAGCCTTGGAGGGGAGCACTGTCCTTGCTTTTGGATTCAAGTCTCCAGAACTACGAAAGAATGAATTTCTGTGGTTTTAAGTCTCCAGAGTGTTGTAATTTGTTACAGCAGCCGCAGGAAAGGAATAAAGATACTCATTTTTTAAATGTACTTTTTTGTTAAATTTCAAATGTGCATGTGTGTGCACGTGCACACACACACACACACACACAGATATGGTCACTCATACTGAGCTTCTGCAAGTCCATACCTCCAAGTACCAAGACCTCATAGGTTGCCCATCACACAGACCTGGTCTTAGCTCCTCTCTTGGTTCTGGAACAGGCAAGAGGCATCCCCCTTGGTTACAGAGTGGAACACGGTCTAGGCAGGGGGAGGGACTGTAGGTGAAGAGGACAGGAACCTTCTCATCGGACCAACCAATGGAGTTGGAGGTGGTCGCAAACTTTCACCAGGGACTTGACTTGTGTTTCAGAGAAAAAATGAAGGTAATGCCACCAAACCCAGATCCGCCCTCTCACTCTGCTCAGAACAGTGGGGACACTTCTTTGACAGCTCGTTTCTGAGCTACTGAAATGGGATTCCACCTGGCTGACTTCCTGGGTCTGCAATCCATAGTGCAAACCTCCTTATCCTCTCTCCCATCTAATCTAGGACAGTGTTTTAATTTGGTCTCGGTTCATTGTTTACCCAGAGTTGATTTTTGCCTCCTGTGAGAAACTACAAGGGTGAGGGTAGAGCCTGGGGGAGCACCCAGGAGGATGGTTGAGCGGAGAAAATTATCTGGGTTCCTGACTTACACAATTACATGGAAGGCTTTTTCGTTTTAATCAATTAGGGTCAAAAGGCATAGCAGATTTTGAAGGAATGAAATGACCAAAAGGCGTCCCCCCCCCCCCAGGATTTGAATAAGCCCATTTCAATTAAGTTTTGGACAGGAAGGCACTTAATTTTTCTAATAAACAGGTATCCAGCAAGAAGATAAGCAAATTCTAGGCAGAAAACAATAGGCAGTGTTCTCACCACTTCTCAAGTTTTTAGGGTCTGGTGCTGTATTTTTCCATTACCAAAAAAAAAAAAAAAAATACTATGCATAGAAAAAAGAAAAGGAAACTGGAAGTTACTGCCAAAACAGATCAGTTCCACCAAAAATGCACCAACGAGCACTCTTTTCCCTGCCCTGGAAATTATGTGGCTCTCTCCACCCTTCTAAATTACACTGTCCTGATATACTTTATTTTCCCACTAAATATACAGAATGGAGATATTAGCTGATAACGTGGTCTATCCTACTTTTGGCAGAACGTGTATGTTGTTGTTTTTTTTTTTTTTCCAAGAGCACAACCAGGTTCTGGATCACAAGGCCTTTAGAGATTATGGCCAGTATTTCCCTGTTTTTCACAAAACCATGGGGCCTGTCACTTCTAGCATACCACAGATGGGACCCAGAGGCCGCAGTGAGAGGCCACACATAATCGTTTTGAAGGAATCACAGCTGAAGAAGGGGTACATTAATACCATATTTGGATTTTGCCCAATATGTGTGCGTCCCTTGATTTATGCCAGATGAGATTCCATCAATCATAAATATTCCGGACTCTTAGCCAGAGAAAAGAGGGACAGTGGAATCGGTTTCTAAGTTAAAAGCAATGGTAGCCTGGATGTAAAAACAGTAGGCTAGTTGCCTCAGCACTGGTCCTGATTTGGGTTCAGCGTGTCCTGCTAAGAAATCCACCAACCTGAGAACCCTAGCTGGTCCCGATGCTCACTTCCCACTGAAACGAAAGCATACGACTTCTAAATGGTAGTTTCGAATAAAGGGCAATAATGCGTTTCCAGCTGGTACAATTGTTTAATAAAACACCGGCTGGGTCTCCCGAAGTAAAATTCTCCTCTCCTCAGCACCAAGGAAAATTACCCCATCCTGGGGACCACTAACTCAATCCATACAAAATGTTCTCCACTTGAAGTACTGTAAGATTGTCAATGACAGTCGTTTGCCATATGGAGGAATGAAAAAAGTTTCAGAGATATAGAGTAAACTGAACAGAAGGCTGAAGCCATTTCGCTATTGTAATAATTATTCTTGTAATGTTTTAATCAAAGGAAACAGCCTGTCTCCCTCCCCTCATCTATATTCAAGCCACCACACTTTGTAGGTGTTAATCTCCATGCCTTCAGGCTGTTACGAGGGAGCGGATATTGGCAGTCCCCTAACCACAGAAGCCTGTATGATAACAGTACCTGGCATTGCCCTTAATTATCTCAATTATGCTAATGTGTGTTGTTTGTCAACAGCTAGAAAGAGACGAGACCTGTAGGCAGTGGGAGAGATGGGTTTGTAGATAGTGGCTTCGGCAAGGAGGGTTTCCTCTCTGTTAAGGATTTTTTCAACTTTTTTTTATTTCAAAAAAACTAAAAAAAGACTCATAAGCTTGGCGAGTGGGCATTTGCTTAAAGTCATTCGTCCAATGTGCTTTCAGTGGTTTTATTTCCTCTTCCTCATAGGTGATCGAAAACAATATAAATATATAAAAAACATAAATGAATGGATAAATGAATGAATCAAAAGTTCTATACACAGAATACAGGGGATGACTAACTAAATAAATAAATAAATAATAATGAATTAATTTTAGGGGGCTAAAAAAATAAATGAATTTTAGAAATTAAAGTTAAATATGATAAAAATTCTCACCAAAATACTAGCCAATAGGATCCAACAGTACATTGAAAGGATTATTCACCACGACCAAGTGGGATTTATTCCTGGGTCGCAAGGTTGGTTCAACATTTGCAAATCAATCAGTGTGATACAATACATTAATAAAAGAAAGAACAAGAACTATACGATCCTCTCAATAGATGCAGAAAAAGCACTTGACAAAGTACAGCATCCTTTCCTGATCAAAACTCTTCAGAGTGTAGGGATAGAGGGTATATACCTCAATATCATAAAAGCCATCTATGAAAAACCCACAGTGAATATTATTCTCAATGGGGAAAAACTGAGAGCTTTCCCCCTAAGGTCAGGAACACAGCAGGGATGTCCACGATCACCACTGCTATTCAACATAGTACTAAAAGTCCTAGCCACAGCAATCAGACAACAAAAAGAAACAAAAGACATCCGAATCGGCAAAGAAGAAGTCAAACTCTCACTCTTTGCAGATGATATGATACTTTATGTGGAAAACGCAAAAGACTCCACCCCAAAACTGCTAAAACTCATACAGGAATTCAGTCAAGTGGCAGGATATAAAATCAATGCACAGAAATCAGTTGCATTTCTATACACCAACAACAAGACAGAAGAAAGAGAAATTAAGGAGTCGATCCCATTTACAATTGCACCCAGAACCATAAGATACCTAGGAATAAATCTAACCAAAGAGGCAAAGAATCTGTACTCAGAAAACTATAAAATACTCATGAAAGAAATTGAGGAAGACACAAAGAAATGGAAAAATGTTCCATGCTCATGGATTGGAAGAACAAACATTGTGAAGATGTCAATGCTACCTAGAGCAATCTACACATTTAATGCAATCCCTATCAAAACACCATCCACTTTTTTCAAAGAAATGGAACAAATAATCCTAAAATTTGTATGGAACCAGAAAAGACCCCGCATAGCCAGAGGAATGTGGAAAAAGAAAAGCAAAGCCGGCGGCATCACAATTCCGGACTTCCAGCTCTATTACAAAGCTGTCATCATCAAGACAGTATGGTACTGGCACAAAAACAGACACATAGATCAATGGAACAAAATAGAGAGCCCAGAAATGGACCCTCAACTCTATGGTCAACTCATCTTTGACAAAGCAGGAAAGAATGTCCAATGGAACAAAGACAGTCTCTTCAACAAATGGTGTTGGGAAAATTGGACAGCCACATGCAGAAGAATGAAACTGGACCATTTCCTTACACCACACACAAAAATAGACTCAAAATGGATGAAAGACCTAATTGTGAGACAGGAGTCCATCCAAATCCTAGAGGAGAACACAGGCAGCAACCTCTTTGACCTCAGCTGCAGCAACTTCTTCCTAGAAACATTGCCAAAAGCAAGGGAAGCAAGGGCAAAAATGAACTATTGGGACTTCATCAAGATAAAAAGCTTTTGCAAAGCAAAGGAAATAGTCAACAAAACCAAAAGACAACCGACAGAATGGGAGAAGATACTTGCAAATGACATATCAGATAAAAGGCTAGTATCTAAAATCTATAAAGAACTTATCAAACTCAACACCCAAAGAACAAATAATCCAATCAAGAAACGGGCAGAAGACATGAACAGACATTTTTCCAAAGAAGACATCCAAATGGCCAACAGACACATGAAAAAGTGCTCAACATCGCTCAGCATCAGGGAAATCCAAATCAAAACCTCAATGAGATACCACCTCACACCAGTCAGAATGGCTAAAATTTTTTGGGTATTAAAGAGGGCAGTATTGAATGGAGCACTGGGTGTTATACGCAAACAATGAATCATGGAACACTACACCAAAAACTAATGATGTAATGTATGGTGATTAACATAACATAATAAAATTTAAAAAAAGTTAAATATGATAGACCAGGAGCACATACTTTTGAATGCAACAGGAAAGCACTGGGGGCTATCCATATAAAAGTTAACAATGCTCTTTAGTATTCAAAACCCTAAAACTAGCTGATCTTTTGCAGAGCAGGATGGCAAAGCTTGCTGGTATCATAGGAGTCCTGGTCAGTTTTCTAGTTTGCGGGCACAAACTGCCCCTAGAACCCAGCCTAGTCTATCCGGCCAAAGACTGACCACAGAAATGAATTTGATCAATGGCAGTTGAAGTATCATCGGTCACGGATCAAACATGCGCAGGGTACGTTCCCATATCAGCAACAGGAGAGAGAGAGAAAAGTGTGTGCTCCTCATTACCTACCCTGAATTCAAGCTTTTCAGAGTGTTTCCCCAGCGGCCTGGGCAGAGCACAACCTAATCGCTGGAGGGAGAAGAGAGCAAGGGCTTGCCTGAATGTCTAGGGTCTAATTTCAACAATCAGAGCCACCGTCTCCTCCTGTGCTCAACTAACTAATCAAACTGGTTGGTTTTTACCTGCCAGCTCTCACAGCCTCTGTGTTGTGGCTTGAGGGAGAAGCTAACCGAGCAGGGAAGCAAAAAGGGGCCTGAGTAGAGACTGGCGTATTACCATGCTGCCAGAAGCATCGGAAGGCACCAGAACTCTCTGAGGTCCACAGGGGCCCTCTAAATGTGTGAGTCCATTCATGAAGAGACCTCATACAGCAGAGCAGCGGAGTGGAGAGGGCAAGGTGACTGGTCAAGGGCTGGGCTCTCCCACTGACTAGCTGGGTCATTCAGGTCCATCACTATGTCCTAGCTGGGTGATTGAGGTAAGAAACTTAACCTTTCCAGGCCAACGTCGTTACCTGTAAAACGGAACTAATACATTAACTCTTTCATGGGGTTATCTGTAAGAGTTAAAGGGTGTCAGAAAGAAAATTTATAAGCGACCAAATGCCGTACAGATGTCATTCCCTCCCACCCCTTTTGTAAGGCAAATCCTGCTTCTCAGAGTACTCTTTATTTGCACTGAGAGCTGGTCATGTCACCCTCCCGGAGTGAATATTAGTCCAATGCTCTGTTGAGGAAGTGACCTACCTCCTTGGTTACGCGTGAAAATTTAATACCATAGAGAAAGAAAAAAAATTGGTCTCCTCCTCGTGAAAGGGAGTTTTTTTGTTATTGTTGTTTTGTTTTGTTTTTTGTTTTTTTTAGACAACAATACAGATTGGAAATGAAGCCAAATCAAATATGAGTTTGAGATTTCTGCCTAAAAAGAACTGGAGAGAATTGTAGTTTGCAGTGTCCCCGATCAGAGACAAGCTCAGTGGGACAGTGGGGCCCTTTCCTGCCCTGCAGCCAGGGTGAGCCAGGGAGATGGGGGTGGGAGGGAGCTGCGTGCCCAGGGGAACCTTCTGTCGGTTTCCCCGAGCCACCGGTGATGCCGTGGAACCCGGGTTAGCCGCTCCCTTCCCCACAATATTTGAACTGTTGCAGGGTTACCGGATACAATACGGGACGCCCAGTTACATCCGAGTTTCAGATAAACAACAGAGTTTTTTAGAGTAAGTCTGTCCCAAGGTTGCTAAATCTGGTAGAGGCGCCACGGCGATCCTCTAACTCGGTCTCATTTCATGTAGGTGAAAGAGGAGGCCCCGAGAGATGAAGCTGCTCGTCCCCACAAACAGCACAGAAGCAGGCCTAGATGCGCCCCGAAGAGCAGACTCTCTACCAATAGCAATGTTGGGACTGATTTTTTTTTCCCCCAAAACGCCATTGAATGCACAGTCCCCTCACTTTTTCTGGAAGTCTGTTCCCATAAACCCAGGAAACTATTGAGCCGTGATTAGTGGTTGCTGTTTTTATACCAAAGCCTTTGTGCACCGGTGGTCAACAGAGACAGCCTGCCCTAAAAGGTTAATTAATGACTCTCTCCACCCACCGCCGCTGACCACAGGATGTAAGAACAGGAGGGGACTCTGTCTGAGCTTGGTGATTTCACAGGATTTCCACCCTGACCTCACTTGAGATGATTAGGTCATCAAGCCAGGAAGGGGCAGATTAAAGAGGGCTGAGAGAGAGGCCGACTTTGGCTTCAGGACTCAGACTCCTGGTATATATGTTTGGTCACAGTCTCACCCTTTTGACCTCTGTCCTTTGAGCCCAATCTACCTACAGCCCCAAGGATGCCCTTGCCTCGTCCCCCTTCCACAGCTGGGGCACCCGGGCCGGCGGTGTCCACCCATCAGAGCGGCTCCATTTCTTCTCTAAGAAGGACCAGGACTGGGAAATGTTTGCATGCAGATGTCTACCTCAAGGTCGAAGCGTGCAACAAAAAAAATTTTACCACATGGTAAAATTAAAGCTGGGTTTGAAAGAAGGCTGGAAGGCTTACCGTGTTTTAGGTGGATACAAGGGGATAGAGATAATACTCCGAGGCTTCAATTTCATGAATATAAACCAGTACTTTTTCTTTTTTCCTTTTCTTTTCAAATATTTTCACCCTGTGCTATGACACACTGTTACACACGGAGCATTTATAAAAAGAATGCTAGGAGACAAGCTTTGTCTCATCGCTTTCTTCCCCCCACACTTCAGAGCTAGCCAGAACACTCTGGCCACGTCTCAATGCCTGCAAAGTGTTTCTGGAACTATTTATTGTACGCTCTTCTGTGACTTTCCTTTAACAGCACACACGGCCCACCAAGGGACTTTCCCCTCCGCATTCAGCAGTTAGCGCTGAATCTCCCTGGCAAGGCTCTCGGTGACAGCACAATCTCACACCTGCCAGTGCTGGAAAGTTCTGGAAATAAGGACTCTGTGCCAGACATTCCTTTGGAGCCCTTCACCTCAGCCAGTCCCCCCTTCTCCCAGCCATTAGACAAGCAACCCACGTTTTGAACTTGGTTAAACTTTCTGCAGCGACAGGGTGCAAGGAGCACATCCAAGATCTGAAGTGGGTGCCAAGGTCCTGGGGTTCTAACACTGGCCCTCGTGCGGCTTTTCTCATTGCCTCACTTTTTTTTGTATCATGCCTCACACTCTCCAGGGCGCCCTCACATCTGTTCCTGCTCTGTTCGTCAGGACAGCTCTGTAAGACTGCATGGGCACGCTCAGATCAAGGGACACGTTTGCAGAGTCTGCCTTGTGCCGGGTTCTGTGCGACGCATTTTCATGCATTCTATCTCACGTGATCCTGCCAAGGAGCCTGCGAGGCGGGCCAAGGGAAGGTACCCAGCAGGCAGACAAAAAACCTTGAGGATCAGAGAGTGGAACGCCCGAGGGTTGAAAGCTCACCCTTTTCTGTACTACATATAATCTGTTCTAAATTCTGTGCCTCAGCTAAAATCCTTCCACTAACTACGGTGAGCCTAAGAAGTGGTACCTGTATAAAGGAATAATAGCTCACTGGCACAGATGTGCCTTCATCTTCGACTTAAACACAGTGACCACAACTTGCTACTTGTGCCCATTCGTGGCCTCTTTAGTCCTGGACAAGGAACTGGCCTCTGTCCAGCCCATTGGGTGGATAATGCTTCTCCGTGTTGCAGGAGCCAGGGGCTTCTCTGAGCTCCCAGGACACCCTCAATCTTCTCTGTAGTATTTTATTAGTAATAAAACTGCTCACGTTAAAGTTCTCTATATTTAGTATTTTACAGAAGTAATACAATGTAAGGTATAAAAGAGAAAAGCTAATCACCCACCCAGTCCCATATTCCCACAGTGGCCAATATTAATGCTGTGCTAGGTCTCTGCACACACACTTCTCCTTGATCATATACATGCACAAGCTTATACTTATATTTGAGCTTCCTGGCTTGTCTTTCACTGAAAGAGACGCATACCTTTTTCATTATTGTAAAACTCTTTTTTTTTCTTTCTTCTTCTTCATCTTTTTTTTGGTTAATAATATCTCATGGATATTCCTAAATCTCATTCTTCCCTAATTATACACACATATACACACACATACGTATACACAGTGGGATAGCATACAAGAAGTAATGAGAATACGAAAATTCCCACTAGTGGCTATGCCTTAACTCCCCTTTTGATCTCTTTGCTTCTGGTTTTTGCCACTATGTGCAAAGCTGTGGTAAAGGCTGTTGAAAGTGTAGGGGAGAAATAAAAGCCCAAACTTTCCCTCTACCCACTTAGGTTCTGTTACTGAGGCCGGCTGATAAAGCTGACAAAAGACAGACTAACAGGAGAAAAAGTTTACTTCACATACACACAGGAGTTTTGATGGGAAAGAAGTGAGACGCCAAAGAGTGCTGAGGCCTGAGGGTGTATATACTATTTTAACAAAGGGTGGTGAAGTGTGGAAAAATGACAAGACAAAGGAAAAGGGGTTTGGGCTTCTAGGAGTAATCCGTTGTAGGAAGGTACGTATCTGTAGAGACTAGTGGAAGACCGTGGTTAGGCTAGGCTTGTTCACGCAGAATCAAGTAAATGCGGTCTCTGGTGACAAGTCGTCTCCTCCTGCTTTGAGAGGGGGCAGTGGGGAGACCTTTACAAAGGGAACAAGTACCCTGTTTTAGGCAGAAAAGGGGAGGGCGAGGTCCCTCCTATGACTCCTCCAACCCAAAATTATCCTCCTGCCGAAGAGGCATATTCTTGGGGTGGCATACTCCGATCCTCCTCATATGTATGTTCTTAAATAGTATTTCTGTGGGATACATTCCCCAGAGTGCTGAGTGAAAAGTGTATGTGTATTTATAGATGTGGCCAGATTACTTTCCAGAAAGATGGTAGCAATAATTCACCGTTCACACAGCAGCGTGAATCCATGAGCACCCACCTCTTCCGCATCCTGGTTGGCTTTGGGTGGGTGTCCCTTCCTTCTGTCAATCTCAGGCATGCACAGTAGCACCTCATTGTTATTTTAATTCGCCTTTTGTTCCCTACTCGGGAAGACTGAGCATCTTTTCACATGTTTATTGACCACGTGCATTTGCTTTCTCTGAGTTCCCTCTAATTGTTTGTTTTCCCTCTCTCCCTGGGGTGTAAGTCTACTAGAGAAGGTACCAAGTATGTCTTCTTATTCTGATGGTTCTTCCGAGCTCCCGGCAAACAGTAAACACAAAATAAAGAGTAAGAGAGCATCCTTCAACCTAGCATTTCTTCTCCTAGGACCAATATAGGAATAATAATGTCTATATGTAAGACTATGCCCACAAAAATACGCTATAGGATTGTTTATCACTGGAAATAAAATAAGTCATGATCTTTGATACAGAAAGAAAGTAATTATGACAATAACTTTTATTTAGTGGAAACAGGAAGTGTGTTAAAAGTTTTTTTGTTGTTGTTGTTAAGATTTTATTTATTTATTTATTTGACAGGGAGAGACAGCGAGAGAGGGAACAAAAGCAGGGGGAGTAGGAGAGGGGGAAGCAGGCTTCCCACCGAGCAGGGAGCTCGATGCAGGGCTCCATCCCAGGACCCTGGGACCATGACCTGAGCCAAAGGCAGACGCCTAATGACTGAGCCACCCAGGCGCCCCCAAAGTTTTTTTTTTTAATAATTTATCCTGCTTAATCTTCACAATATATTACATTTTAAAAAGCTATTAAAACACTGCGTGCACAATAAAATCCTAATTGTTTAAAGCAATGTTTCTGTATGCATAAATAACTGGAAGATACATACCACTGTTGACGGCACTTATTTGTGTGATTAAAAAAATACGGATTGTATTTTTTTTTGCCTGTATCTACTTTTATCTAAGTCTTCTCCACCTCTTTTAACAAGAAAAAGCATGTAAAAAAAGCTTTCTCTTAATAATATTCTAGTATATAGAGCTTTCTTCTCATTCTTTTTAATAAAGTACATGTATGTATATGTGTACATATATGTAATACATTTTATTATATATAAGTATATATAAGTGAATAAAGTAATATATTACATATAAAAAAGTATATATATACATTCTAAATGTATCTATAGATACACAGAGATCTCTCATATATATATATATAAATATATATGGATATAAAACCAAATAAAGTCCTATAATAAAAACCCAAAGCTGATAAACACCCAATGAAATAGCTCATTGGCCATCTCATTTTTCCTAGATAATATATGTCCTGGGGCTTACTTCCCCATGAATGAGGTATATTTGTCTCCTTAGTCTTTTAGGGTTGGCCCAAAGGGCCATTAATCATTCTGTCTGGAGCTCAGAGAGAACCCTCTGGAAACAGGGAGATGGGTAACAGCCCCGTCCAGGCTCAGCAGCAGTGATGAAGGTACCCAGCCGCTGGGACGGAACCAGGCACAGACATGAAAGTAATGATGAAGAGGGTCATTTCCTGCCTCACTGGCCTGCGCTGCAGGTGAGGCCCCTGCCCACCCCACTCACACCCTCGAAGGCAGTTCCAGCCCCTCGTGTCACATGAAACTGAATGAGGTTTTCCTCCCAGTGGAAATCAAGGCTGGGATCCAGACAGCAGGGTTGAAATGTGGTATAGTGAGTGGTAGAACATGAAAACAATGAAGCAATGGGCAAGAAAACACAAGGAATCTTTCCCTGTAGTGGCAAAAACACCCAAAACCCAAACAGACAAATACATCAGAAATTAAAAAAAAAATAAAATGCCTACTCTGTCTGGTTCTCTCAAGTATTTCACCCCAAATTCCCTCTCTGTGTATCAGTGACCTCAATGGAAGTCTTCCCATCCCCTGCCCGCAGAATATTCATGGGGTGGTTTCATTTCCTTCGACTAAAGCCATTTCTATGGCCCCTGTGGACATGAAGCAAAGCCCAGGCCCAGTCCAGAGGCTCAAGGAAGCCTGTATGGAGACACAGTACAAAAGCCACAGGTCAGTCCCCAAAGAATCAAAGCAAAAGCTATAACATAAATATGGAAACTGGCCAAACCATGTCTTCCTCCATGGCCTCTCGGTCCCTGGGGCCCAGCAACCCCTCCTGTTGGTTCAACACCAAGCTACCACCCGCCCCTTCCATGACCTATGTCAGATGCAAATGAAAATCAGCCTGGGGGTGAAGGTATTCATACATGTCCTCATTAATATTCTGAAAATAAATTTCCTTTTCTCAAGAGACCTGGATGTGCCCCAGACTAACTGCAGCTCCCTCGACACAGGCCGTTATTCCTATAGAGGCAGGTCTTCACCTGGAGAAGGGGGGACAGGGCCGCACCAGTGTCTGGTCTCCATGAGCTCTGAAGGGCTGTCCTCTCTTCTCCTTAGTGGCTGAGCCCTTCTCTCTCTACCCTTCCTCCAGAAAGACTCTGTTCCTCATCCCATGTGTGTTCATTTGCCTAAGCAAACTGCCGTCTGTCCTTCTACACCTGACCTCGAGAGTGGGCCTCGCCTGGTCCTGACTCTCTGGGCGCAGCATGATCACCAAGTACCAGAAGTCAGGAAGGGAGGAGGAGGTGGGAGGCCCGAGGCCGGGGCACAGCAGCCGGCCCAGCCACGGGGGAGATCTGTCAAGGGCTGCACCCAGCACACAGAACCCCCTTCAGGGGCTGCACAAGAAAATACAGAGGTTCTGTCTGGAGCCGGCTCACACTGGCTCATGAAAGCCCACGATTCAGCTCTCCGGCGAGTTTGGGAGCCGGCTGAGTTCCCGTTTGGCAGTCTGAAACCTGCCAGAGAGAGAGCACCGAACCATGGAAATCAGCAATATTCGCTGCTCACAACGAGGGCTCTTTTGGGGGTTGCTTGAGAACTGGTTGTTAAAACATTTGCAGTGTTGGGCGAGGGGAGGCCTGGGTCCCCTCCCGCATCGCCCACTCGATGCCTGGAAAACACCGGGGCCACCCCAGCCTCCCTGCGCCTCTGTTTGCTTCTCTGGGGGACCAGGACCAAGCCTATGGAAGGACTTAAAATAGGAGTTAATAATTTATTTAAAATGATGCCTGGCCCAATGTATCTTCCATTAATACCTATTTTTTAATACTTGAGGCCACAGAATGGATTAAAACTGATTACAAAACAAATACCCCTCCCCCTCCCACAACAAATCCGAAGGCTCAACACACTAGTTTCAGGGTTCAAGTGTGGCTGGCTACTTGAAGACATGTAGGCGCTAGAACTTTTGAAGGACTCATCAGACAGGCATAAGGGAGGGAGGAGGTAGCCGTGAAAAATGCACAATGAGGACAATAGCTTCTTTGGCTGACTGCCCCTCTGACACACACCAGCAGGGATGGAGAGTCGGGAACCCGTGCTTAGGCGACAGAATTTCAAAGTCCACCTGAGAAGCAGAATCCCTCCATAGCAATCATCCGCACGGTGTTGCCTCTGCGTTCAGAGAAAACCCCCGGAGCGTTTAATTTGCAGATGCAAAGGACCTCCGGGACTTCTCACGCGGGTTTCCAGAGCCGTGGCTGGGGCCCAGCATTACTCTGTGAGGTGTGGGGGTCCCGGGACACATCTGGGGTTTTATTTTGTCCCAGCCTGGCAGTCACAGGTGGAGATTCAAGTTTGGATTCCTGTTTCCCTGCGCGTTACTTCCGAGAGCACTTGGCCCCCTGCCTTCTCTTGGACTCGATGACTTCAGATATTTATCATGTTGGGGGCGGGCTTTGCCAAGAGTATTTTGGTCTCAGGCAGAAAACAAAAATAGATGCATTTCAAAACCGATTCAACAGTTGTGATATTTCTGATTTTTGAATCCTCCCCTGCCTCCAACCCATTTAAAAGAAATTCCTGCCATTTGAAATAATCACCTGAATCTCCTGAGAAGCTCTCACTCGTGTTAGACAATGAAACAGATCCCTGGCTTCGCCCAGGCCATCTGCGTGTGCGGGCCTCATGCAAGCAACAGAGTGGTGCCAGGGGCAATGACAGGAACACGTGTGGCAGGTGGAAACAGCCTTTTCTTCCCCCTCCTGCATCTCCAGGGAATGTTGACAACGTCCCCGCGACTCCTGCCAGCATGATGCTTCCAGCACAGTTTTGTTGAGAAACTCCTTTAGTGCTGACAAGACCACGTGGGCTTTGACCCCACCCCTGTTTTCTCACATTTAATAAAGGAGAAAACAGAGCGAGCGGACACTGCTTCAAAGACACGCACGTTCTTTTCCACGATTATCAACAGCATAGTGGGTGCCTGAGAACACAGACAGCGGGTGCTCCTGGAATGTGATCGCCCGGGCACCAAGGAGAACAAAGGAGCCGTCAGGCCCCTGAGCATCGACATCTGCTAGACAGGGTTACTTTGAGGCGCTGAACAGATGATAAAGAAGAAGCATCATACTGCGTGTAGGTCCAAAGAATGCTCTAGCCTTAAATACATATCGTGATAGAAGAAAGCTTTTGACTTGGAGTCATGTTACTTACTAACCTGACAATTCCTTTTGACGGACCAGAAAGGCTGGTGAGGACATCAGAACAGACTTACATGAGCGTAGGCAACAGGAGAATGAGGTCTGTAACTTGAGTGCTTACAGGACGCGTGGGGAGGCTCAGTGCATTGCAAGGATTAGGCCACAGACCTCCCTAATGGCCCCCCAGCAGCAGACGTGAAGAGAGAAAGATGAGCAGTCACAGGAACCAAGAGCAAATCCACTGCTGCTCTCTTGAGACCAGCCAGGAAATGAGTTTTAGGAAAGGGCAGTGACAGAGGGGTGTGGACGAGGAGTGTACACGAGATTCAGACCAGACAGGTTGGAGGTGAATGGAAATGGGAAGAACCCAGGGTGGGAGTTAAGAGAAACCTAAACGAAACCAGAGGATCCTTCTAGATTTCATGAGCGGAAAGACAGCATGCAAGGTGTTTGACCCAGGCTGGGGGTGAGGGATGAAGACAGAACAAAAGATCCTAGTTACGGACTCCGGAGCAGCCAACAGCGAGCTAACTCAGAGCGAGATCAGGAGAGAATTCTGTGTCAATGTGGGGAAGCTCCTGTCCAGAAAGGACCCACTTTTTACCCAAGCCAGGGGTTGTAAGAGGAAAACCTCACCCTAAAATCTATTTCTAAGCTGAGTGCCCAGAATCCATATCCCAACATATAACTTATACTTCCGTATTCCTCATTCCATGCTACACATCGCAACTTTAAAGGCTTCCAAGATTATATCCTAAAGGGGAAAGTCCTTTGGATGCTGGCACTGGAACCTACTAGAAGAAAATAAAGAAAATGTCTGCTAAATTTTAGGCATAAACAGCAATGAAAATCTGTCTCTTAGGATGGATGGCAGGGATGGTGTGGAGAGAAGGTTTTCTCGGATTCTCAAAAGATGCTTTTAGATCCACGGAAGAGAAACAGTCAAAAGTGGATGTTCCTGACAGCATCTCACAGCTTTACTTGGAGAAATGTTAGCAATGTTTTCTGAAATTTGGAGGATTTTCAATTATAGTCTATGGCGCTTTTTTTTATGTAAAGCTATATTCTATAGGACTAGAATATGACTCTTAGGCTTTGTAAAAAATATGCAACCATTCCACCTGGGCTGTCGTAGGTGCCGGAGTGGAGTGGACGCACCTGTGGGAGGTCCCAGGACCAGTTCCGTTATTGATTAGCTATGCAACATGGGGAAAATCACTCAAACTCTCCAACCTTCAGTTTTCCATCTGTCACCTGAGGGTGATGATAGCGTCTTATGGAAACCATCAGGAGGGATTTGGATCAAATCAGATGCAAGGGAGTGTTAAAAGGATTTTAAGAACGTAATATCAAACTTTGGGGTGGCACAGCAGATGAACCTGATGTCGCCCGGATTCCTCCAGTGACGAACACACCCAAACGGCGGATAAAATAGAACATCTAAAAATGCAGAGGGAAGGGAGGGAAACCGTCGGGTGCCAGAGACGAAAGAAAGCAGAGCCCGGGGAGTTCGGGTGGGCTGAGGAGACGCAGACCCTGGGGTTTCCAGGGCCACGAGGTAAGAGTGGGGGCCTCTGCCTCCAGAAGGTGAGCACGGTGATGAGAGGATCACATCCTGAGTGAAGAGCCACCTCTGCCTTAAAAAAAAAAAAGGGGGGGGGGGCTGCATTCATTTGCCCGAAGCTGCCGTTTCGAAATACCACAGACCAGGCGGCTTAGGGGAAATTTATTTTCTCGCAGTTCTGGGGGCTGAGAGTCGGACATCAAGGTACTGGCAGATTTGGTGTCTCCTGAGGCCACTCTCCCGTGTCCTCACATGGCCTCTCCTCCATGTGCTTGCATCCCTGGTGTCTCTTCTTATATGGACACCACTCCTATTGGATTAGGGTCCCACCCTTATGACTCTGTGAGGCCTTCTCTCCAAACATACTCAGTCATATTGTGGGGCGGTTAGGGTTTAGGGTTTCAACATGTGAATTCTGGGCGACAGAACTGAGTCCATAACAGGGGCTGACAAAGCTCTATGTGTGGGCTCAGAGAAGCAGGAAGAAAGCTTAAGAAAGCTTGCCATTTACCAGGGCCTTCGATGGGAAGGGGAACCGATCACCCATAAGGAAGAAAAGCCCAAGCTTTTGTAGGTACAGGTGTGGGCCCTGAACCTATCCTCCCCACATGGTATGGGAATAGGAAACTAAGAAACTACCAAAAAATGCTGGCCCAGGGGCACTGAAGTTTCTAGAATCCCACCAGAAACTTAAAAAAACCCACCCCAAAACAACGAATTCAGGCAAAATTTTTACAAGTCAGGAGAGGACACACATTTGACAAATCTTGCTGAAAACAAATCTACTAATATATATATGTATATATTTGTAAACCACGTAAAGAAAGTACTAGTCCTCACACTGCATCAAATACTATAGACCAATGGTTCTCTAAGTGTGTTCCCTGGACCCGCAGCATTGCATCACCTTAGAACTTGTTAGAAATGCAAGTCTGATATGACGTTCTTAAATCCTTTTAACACTTTTTGGCATCCGATTTGATCCATATCCCACCTGATGATTTCCATAAGACAGACCTGCTGAATGAGAAACTTGGCAGCAGGGCCCAGAAATCTGTATTTTCACAAGTCCTCTGGGGGATTCTGATGGCTGATGGAGTGTGGGATGCAGTGACATAGAGGAATGGGCCTCCCAGCAGTTGCAGAACATGGCTCTTCGGACAGTCCCACCTTCTCCCTGGAAGCCACCAGCCTAGACGTTCATGTCGCGGCACACATTGTCCCTGGCCTTACCTTGTCAGCATATGTTTAAAGCCCAGGTCACTTGCCTTCATTCCTAGAGGGACATCCCCCATCACTAGCCCTCCCCGTGCTCTCCTCAAGGCTTGGTGCATAGTGGCTACTAGGTACATTTTGATTGAATGAAAGAACAAATGAGAGCCACAGGTAACTGGGCTATGTTCATTACAAAGCAAACGAACCCTCAAAACCTACATTTTACATTTAAAATAGGGGTGGTGGTAGGGCCTGGGTGGCTCAGTTGGTTAAGCGTCTGCCTTTGGCTCAGGTCATGATCCCGGGGTCCTGAGATCGAACCCTGCATTGGGCTCCCTGCTCAGCGGGGAGCCTGCTTCTTCTTCTCCCTCTGCTGCTCCCCCTGCTTGTGCTCTCTTCTCTGTCAAATAAATAAATAAAATTTTAAAAAATAATAATAAATAAATAAAATAGAGGTGGTGGGCTGCTACCTTCAACATGGCCAAATCCAAAGAGCACGTCCGTGGGGCAAAGAAAGCTGACTTTGCAGAAGGATCCTATAGGGTCTGCTAGGGATGCCCTAACAAAGTCCCACAGGCTGGTGGGCTTCAATGACAGAAAGTACTATCTCAGAGTTTTGGAGGCTGGAAGTCCAAGATCAAGGTGTCGGCAGAGTTGTTTCCTTGGGAGGGCTGTGAGGGAGAATTTGTTCCAGGCCTCTCTCGCAGCCCCTGGTACCTCGGGCGTCCCTTGGCTTCCTAGAGATATTCCCCCTCTGCCTTTACATCATCTTCCCTCTTTAGGTGTTTCTGTCTCTTCCCAGGGCCTTCTTTTTATAAGGACACCAGTCATGGGGACTCACCCCACTCCAGTATGACAGCCTTGTGACAACTAACTACACCAACGATGACCCTCTTTTCAAAGAAGGTCACATTGTGAGCAACTGAGGGTTAGGACTTCAACATATGAATTTAGGGGGACAAAATTCAACCCATAATGGATATATGCAGCATAATACGTAAAATCTGAAATGATATACAAATTTTGAAATACAAAGCAATGCAGTTATGGGCATATTAAGTGCTTAGCAAAAGTATAAAAGCATGTGTAGGAGAAAAATGACCAACTTCAGCATAGTGCTTCCTTCTAAGGAGGGAGAAAAAGAAGGAAACGGTACCTACGAGGGATCTGGAAAGGGGATTTGACTGTATGTGCAGCATTCAGTTCTTTTATAATAGGAAGCAAATATAGTTCAACATTAACATTTGCTAAATGTCAAAGGGGGTATTATTTTATTCTCTGTGTTTTTTTGCACATCTGAAATATCTCAAGATTTATTTAACTTTTTTAGAGAGAGAGAGAGAGTGAGTGCAAGGGAGAGGCAGAGGGAGAGGGAGAGAGAGAGAATCCCAAGCAGGCTCCACGCCCAGTTGTGAGATCGACGCGGGGCTCGATCTCACAACCCTGAGATCATGACCTGAGCTGAAATCAAGAGTCAGATGCTTAATCGACTGAGCCACCCAGGCGCCCCTGAAATGTTTCAAAGTGTTCATTTGTTTGAGAAAGTAGCATTGGGGAAGAAGTGTCCGTTGCTAGGAGGAACGGGACATTACGACAAGCTCAAATACAAGGCAAAATCAACTTCGTGCAGGTGAAGACAACTTGCAGGGACAAATGTAAGGGCTTGAAACCAAGATCCAGGCCAGACGGCAGGAGGGTGGACATGTCTCACATCAGGCCTCGAGTCACAGGAGGTGGGGGATGCGGCAGGTTCACACAGGTGAAATCCAGGCATCACTGCCAAGGTCAGTGAGGGAGGTGAGGCTGCCCTGTAGCTGAAGGTGACATCCAGGTGAGTCAGGTCCAGAACAGCCATCCAAACAGAGAAGCATCCAAGACTCCAACATGCTGCAGGCAGGAAGCGAGGACTGGTGCAGGACCAGGAACTCTGTTCTGGGGACCAGGACTGGATTAGAAATTTTGCCGTAGAATTGTAGAGAGAGAATCCTACAACTTCACAACTGAAGCTGGGGAAGCGAATGACTGTAATTACCAAAGGCCCCCAAACAACGGGCATCTGGGCGTTTAGTTCTCCCTGCAATCCAGAGAAGACAGGCGTTAGGGGGGAGGGCGGGGTCTTAGCCTCGTCCCCTGTCTGCCTAACTTGGAAAAGTGAATGTTTTCCAGGCCTGGAGCTAGGCACACGACAAACACGATCTCACTCCATCTTACAACAACCCCACGGAGGTGGTACTGTTATTTCCATTTTATAGATGAAGACGCTGAGGCCTGTGATGCAGCTTGCTGGTGACCCAAGGCCAGTAGACGACACAACAGGGACCCAGTCTGATCCAGACCTCGCCATCTCGTTCCCTGTGTTTCGTGGTCTCCTGTCATTCACATTAAAAATACCTGCCTGACTGCATGTCAGGCCGGAGGTCCGGCACTGAGGAAGTCAGATAAGGTCTCTGTGTTCACTGCACTTATGTTCTCGAAAGTCGAGGACCACCCCACCTTAAGTAGCAAATGTAGGATTAGAGGCTTTTTTAGAACATGCCCCAATAACCTTGGCCTGACATTTTTTTTTTTAAGTGGGGGGAGGAGGGGAGTGTGAGGGAGGGAGTGTAATCAAGAGGTTGTAAGGCAGGAGGTCCTGCTACATGGAAAGGCCAGGATTTCTAAAAGATACTTCTAATCGATCTTGATGTGACAGAACTCTAACGATGACCTTTGACCTGAGAGGAGAAGGAGGCCCATCCCGACGGAATGCCCACTGACAGGGAGACCCTGGTCGGGCTGAGGCACACAGTGATTATTATTCCAGCCTGGGGAGAAAAAAGTCAATTCAAAAATTGCTTGTTCATGTCATGGTAAATCCTTAATGCTTTTAATGAAAATTCTTCTCCTTCATGAAATATTTTCTATTTTAAAGGAGAACAGCAAATTAATACAGCATTTCCAATAGCCTTTAAGTCAGGTTTAATTGGGACAATTCCCTCCAGTGAATCGAAAGATGACATTCGTCTTCATTGCCTGGGTGGAATGTTAAACTGGAAGCAGGGATGAAATGTCAAGGTAAAATAATGCTGATAATTATTCTGAATGTTACATTCCCCTTGACCTTGGAATTTAAAGGGCCAAGATGAAGGCTTTTTGTCAAAAGTCAAGAAGTCATCTAGAGACGCTGCTGACATTTATGATTAATGTAATCTGGGATTATTAGGGGAGAAATGCAGAATATGATTAGCTTCTAGTATCTCGGTAATTCATTTTTATATCATTTTAAGAAACCGTATAGTAGATGGACATAAAAAGAGCTGACATGCTGTGGATAATCCTAATCTCTAGGAATTTAAAAAGGAAACCTCTAAAGATAAGGAAGGCTTTTTAATTAAAGCAGCAGTGACCAAATAATTAAATTTATAGGTCTGTGGTAAAAAGAGGGAAGAAAATGACCCCCATCTAAGGAAAGATAATGATTTCTTATGCATAATACACATATGCACACAAAAGAAATCAAGCCTCTATCTGCCGGTCCTGTCGCTTCAGAGAATTTTCTGGTTCATTTGCAGTGACAAGAGAGCGCGGCTCCGGGAAGGCTCCCCCGGCACTGAGCCCTGAGCTGGCAACTCAAGCTGCCCCTGAAAAATGAGACTCTGGGTGACAGCAAAGCACCTCACTGGAAGGATGGCTTTCTGTGTTTGTTGAGGAAAACACAAGCTCCTGTTTTAAATAAAGCTTTTGGTCTAAAGCTCTAGCTGGGAGAAGTGCAAAGGTGAAGGGGAAGCCAAGTCACCAAGGGCAGGGGCTTCCCTGCCCCTTCACCCCCCACCCCTGCCCACCACATCTCTGCCTGTCCCCCTCTTCTTGCTCAGCCTGAAGCAGGAGTGTGGGGTGGGGATGGGGGTGGGGGAAGGGATTGGTTCTTAGAAAGAAAAATAAATAAGGCTCACATGTAAATTAAAAACACATTAAAGAAAAAAAAGGCTCTTGAGAGAGAATTATAAAATATTTCCATTCTGGAATGGAAAACTGAAGCACGAAGCTTTGGGCCACACGATGAAGGCATCCACACACTTTGCACATACGTACACACGACATACGGGTATATGATGTATAATAGATCATATGGAAAGCAATGATCTCCTCCATTGTTTCCCCCTGACAGGAACTGATGAGAGGTAGTGAGGTGAGAAAAGGTGAGGAGGTGAGAGTGCGCGGGAGGCGAGGAGAGGGAAGGGTGAGCACCAAGGACAGTGGCCCACCTAGAGGGGCCTCTGTGGTCTCCTAGTACAGCAGGGGCGCGTTTGACAGCTCCTGATCAGCCTTCCAGTACCCGGGCGCGGACTGTCTGGTGTAAAGTCTCACACCCGGACGCGCCAGGTAGGCCTAAGCGCTGCTAGATCCCTACCGCGGTGCCCGGATCAGTACGCTCCATGCGCCAAAGCCGAGCAGGCCACCAGAAGGTTCGCGCCTTTGTGCCGGCTGCCTCACCCCGCAGGCCCTTAGCGTCCTAACACATCATCGCTTAGGGGAAGTTAAGAGAGACACTGTTTGGAAAGGAATCCCACGAGCATTTCTTAGGTTGTACCGAAGGTACCTGGGAAAACAAATCAGAGTGATGTGCTTGCGGAATCGCAATCAGGCTGAGGAAATGGTGGTAGAAAAGACGGCTGGATCAGTATGGCCAACATGAGGACCTGAGAAGCGCTGGAAGCCTCCAAGGCCTGGCAGTAACCACAGTGCGTTCTTCGCATTCCAACCTCCTCGGTGTTGTGGCCCTCAGTAGGCACACTTTATTTATTGTAAGATTTTATTTATTTATTTGGGAGCGAGAGAACAAGTGCGGGGGAGGGGGGCGGTGCGCAGGCAGAGGGAGAAGCAGGGTCACCGCTGAGCAAGGAGCCCAATGCAGGACTCGGTCCCAGGGCCCTGGGATCATGACCTGAGCCGAAGGCAGATGCTTCACCGACTGAGCCACCCAGGTGCCCCCAGTAAGCACACTTGAAACGCACATCACCAGCACCTTGAAAAGCACAGTCACGGTGGATTTGAAAGATGTAAGGGGAAGAAAGTCTCCAAATGTCAGAATTTGCCATTGTGGAGAGGCAGGTGGGAGTCATGACAGAGACCACTAAAACCTCACATGTAGCTTCATTTCATCTTGACAAACATTCACTGTGGACCGTGTGCAGATGCTGGTGAAGAAGCCATGGTTGCTGTGCTCAGGGTCAGCTGGACGAGCCAGACCAGCAAACCCGCCGTGGAGCAGCTGTGCGTGCATCACCGCAGAGGGCGGAAGGGCCGTGGAGGGGCGACCCGCACCCACTAGGTCTCTGGGTGGGAGAAGGGCTCATAAGAATTCTCAGAGGAGGTAACTCTTGAGCGGAAGTTTTGCAGAAGGAAAAGGAGTTGGCCCGAACGAGGAGGAAGGGGGGATGTCTGAGTGGGTGTGGGGGTGGGTAGGCTGCGGGTGTGCCCCGATGGGAATCCCATTACGGGGAGACACTGCACAAAGCCCACTTTTCAACAAAAGGCACGACTGTCCACCCAGTGGCTCAAGCTAAAACCCTGCAGTCACCCTTGATCCCTTTCTTTCCCTCACTGCCCACATCTGCTCAGACTTTTACTCCAAAATATGTCCCAAATCCATCTAGTTCCTTCTTCATGCTACTTCCTAGCAGAAGCCCTGTCCTTTCTCCTCTGGATCCTGCAACAGCCTCCTAACTTGTTCTGGGCTGAACTGTGTCCCCTGCCCTCATGCCCCAATTCATATATTGGAACCCTAACCCCCCATACATCAGAATGTAACTACATTTAGAGATAAAGCCTTAATTAAATGATGAAGTTAAATGAGGCCATTTAGGGGGCCCCTATCCAATCTGACTAGTGTCTCCACAAGAAGAGATTAAGATATACAAAGAGACACCAGGGGATAGGAAAGACCATGTGAAGACTCAGGGAGAAGGCGGCCATCTCCAAGCCAGAGAGAGACCTCAGGAGAAACCAACCCTGCCGGCACCTTGATCTTGGACTTCCAGCCTCCAGAACCGTGAGGTAAACATTTCTCTTGTTTATGCCCCTCAGTCTGTGTATCTCCTTATCACCACCTGAGCAGACTAACACACCTGTCTTCCTGCTTCCGCTCAGGCCTCTAAAATCCACTGTCCAGCAGCTAAACCATACCACACCACCACCCTGTTTAAAAACTTCTAGCGGCTTCCTCTATATTTAGAATAAAATACAAACTCCTTATCCTGGTTCAAGAAGTGCTCTAGGTGAGCTGAAGTCCTTCTGATTTCAGACTAAATGTCATTTCCTCACAGAGGCTTTCCCTGGTCCTCAGTGTAAAGAGCTCACCAGAAAACGTGCTTTATTTTCTTCATAGTATCCATCACTACCTGGTAGATTCTTGCTTATGTAATGGTTTATTTCTGTGCCTCTCTCCTGGAATGTAAGCTCCTCCATTCTACTTCCACAACATGTATCTGTCACATTCTGTCTCTTGAGCTCAGAACACAGTAGATGCTCAAATATTATTCTGGATGAATGAATGAGAGCAGAGTGCATGACCTATTAGAGAAATGCAGGTAGTTCAGGTTGGCAGGTAGTTCAGGTTGGCAGGTAGTTCAAGGAGGATGGAAAGGGAGGGTCCTGGAGAGGTAGATAGGAGTCAGGACATAAAGCATCTTACATGAGCAGAACATAAAGAGCAGGACACAAAGCGTCCTATCTGCCAGTAATATTGTGGCTGAGCAGAGTTGATACCCACCCACACCTGGCATCTGCTGTGCATTCTGGTCAATGTCTCCTCAATTGCTACAGAATATTTAGAGGCAACTGAATATGAAAGTAGTCACAGACTCTGCTTTATAAGGGAACAAAGGAGCTCCATGAGAAAGGACCCAAATCTTGTCCACAATTGGGGATCAACACCCACTAACATGATTGTTGGACCCTGGTGGTGGGATGGGTCAGGGATGGAGCTGGAAGATGACTCAGGGACAGACAGCCACTGACTGGAAATCACCAAGCCAAGAATGAACCTGGAAGAATGGGCAAAAGCACATGGCTGATCTTGAGTGACAAAAGGTGCAGAAGGTCAGGATCCAGCATAGGGTTCATATTGCACCCATCCCCATCTCTCCCAGAGTACCTGGGTGCCATGGAGGGGAAGAGGCCTTAAGGAAAAGTGGCAACATTTTCTCACTTAGGGCCTGGTCCCTTTGCAGTGGCCCTTTCCTCTCAAAGAGAAGGAGACTGAGGGCGAGATGAGAGACAAATGGTATTTGAGTTCAGCTTTTTTTAGAGTCCACATTTAAGTGAGATCACACCGTATTTGCCTTTCTTGGCTGACTTATTTCACTTTGCATAATGTCCTCAGTAATGGGGAGTGAAGCTGAACCCTGAGAGTCCTTCACAGAGACCTGGAGATGTCAACAGAGACATCAGCTGAGACCCCAGGAGAGGGTCACAGCTAGAAGTGAGGAGGGCAGAGTGGTGGTGCTGGGTCCACATGAAGACATCTTCTGCCGGCCGATGATGGGGAGAAAGGGACAACTGGAAACGCTTGGAAAAATGACCCTACTGAAGACTCAACTTCAGAAAGCCAACAGGCATAAGCTTTTAGACTTGAGGGAACCAATGAAATTTTCAAAGTGGGAATATACTAACATACCATTTTAAAAGATCACTCTTGATGCCAAACAGAAGATGGATTGCAGGCAAGAGAAGCTGGAGCTTCAGCTCCACGTAGATGGAGCGCTCTGACCCTCTCCAACTCATCAAGAATTCTGAAAAACTTCTCGGGGTGTCTAAATTTCAACTCAGTTTGACAATATGATTTTTATGATTTCAAAGAATTGCATGGTAATTAATTGCTAAACTAAAAGATTTCTCCCATTCAACGTCACTAGAATACCCATCTCCATGGAAGAACACAGTGCTCTGATATCTACAGATACTGCCATTCATTAAATCACGTAAGTAAAAATCTCAATACTTAATTAGGATTTCTGTTTTTAATTAAAAATTATATTTTCCAACATGATAAACCATCTTAATCATCAAATTTGACCGTGAAAGACTCCCAATTGTTTCTGAACATCAAATCATCCCTCTTAGGGCAAAGATTTGTCAGTTTTACTATGGAAAAAAAAATCCTGAGACAGGTCCTGGCAGCATTTATTTTAAAAAGTCAAAACTGGCTTGAGCAATAGAAATGTTTAGGCAATGTAGTTTTAATAAGCTTAATAGTCTCAGAAAGTGATGAGGTGGGAGAGTTCACTGGGATATAATTTCTAGCATGTGTACTTTTTAAAAATCAGATTTAAGATTTTGTATCATATATTGGTATGCATTGGAGTGACAGAAGACAAGGCAGAGAATATATGTATATATTTCATACATTAGAGGCATTGTCGAAATTCTAATGGAATACTCCAGGAATCTCATTATTCTTGAGATAGGCTAAACAAAATGTAATTACAACACATGCAAACTAGCTATATTATAATCAACCATTCTGTTCAGTTTCACTTTTACAAAACAAGGGAAGTAACAGAATTCCTTTGGTTTGGTTTCTAAACCTCTGCTGCTTAAAAAAATGACACTAATTTGGATACGCTAATACACATTTATGCAAGATCCCATTAAACAGTCACAGAGGAAGGCCAGTTACTTCTGTTTCTGACAACACATCTCTTCCTGGCTAGCCCACATTGGCTTCAACCAATTCAGAGAAGGACAAGATAACAGTTACAGTCTATAAAGCTAATTCTCCTATTCTCCACTCAATATATTCTCCTGCAAAGTTGCAAAAGGTCATTTCTAAAAATCTGCAGTGAAATTCATAAAATATTGGGGGGACACGATAAATACCCTGTAAGAAAATTTACTGTTGGAACTAGACGTATTTCATCAGCGTCAGGACCAATTACCCAATTACACAATACATTTTGAAACACGGTTGGCCGGCTATACCTCGTACTTCAGGATAAGGGTTGATGCCAGAACAAACCTCAGATATGTTCAAGCATTTTAAACACCAACCAAGAGATTTCTTTTTTCCAGCTTTACCGAGATATAACGGACATACAACACTGTGTTAGTTTGAGGTGTACAATGTGTTGATTTGATATGTATTACAAAATGATTACCACCACAACATTAGCTAACACCTCCATCACATCACATAATTACCCATTCTTTTTTGTGGTGAGACCATTTAAGATCCACTCTCAGCAACTTTCCAGTATACAACACAATATTATTAACTATAATCACCACGCTGTACGTTAGATCCTCACAATGTATTCATCTTAGAACGGGAAGTTTTGTCCCTTTTGACCAACATCTTCCCATCCTCACTCCCACCCAAACAAAAACAAAACCCAAACAAAAAACGTCCTGGTAACCTCCACTATACTCTGTTTCTATGAGTTCAGCTTTTTTTAGAGTCCACATTTAAGTGAGATCACACCGTATTTGTCTTTCTTGGCTGACTTATTTCACTTTGCATAGTGTCCTCAAGGTCCATCCATGTTGTTGCAAATGGCAGGATTTCCTTCTTTCTCATGATTGAATAATATTCCTGTGTGTGTGTGTATGTGTGCCACGTTATCTTTATCATTCATCTATTGACAGATACTTACATTTTTTTTTCCATATCTTGGCTATTGTGAATAATTCTGCAGTGAACACAGAAGTACAGATATCTCTTCAAGATCCTGTTTTCATTTCCTTTGTTTTTTCTTTTTTAAGATTTTATTTATTCATTTGAGACACAGAGATACAGAGAGAGAGCATGAGCAGGGGGGCAGGCAGAGGGAGAGGGAGAAGCAGGCTCCCCGCTGAGCCAGGAGCCCAACGTGGGCCTCAATCCCAGGACCCTGGGATCATGACCTGAGCCGAAGACAGATGCTTAACCATCTGGGCCACCAGGTGCCCCTCATTTCCTTGGGATGTATACCCATTAGTGGAATTGTTGGATCATATGGTAGATCTATTTTTAATTTTTTGAGGAACCTCCAAATTCTTTGCCATAGTGGATGAACTAGCTTATATTCTCATCAACAGTAGTGCACAAGGATATATCTTCTCTGGTGAATGACTACTTAAATTTGCCGATTTTTAATTGGGTTTAGTATCTGGCTGTAAGAGAATTTTAAAATATATATTCCATATAAAAGCTCTCGATCAGATTTGCAAATATAGGATTTGCACTAAGATTATATAGACTATCTACCCTCTGTGTGCTCTATCAGATTTGCAGATATTTTCTCATCTGTGGCTTGTCTTTTAATTTTCCCAAAAGTGTGTTTTGAAGAGCAAAGATTTTTAATTTTTTTTTAAAGATTTTATTTATTTATTTGACAGAGAGATACAGTGAGAGGGAACACAAGCAGGGGGAGTGGGAGAGGCAGAAGCAGGCTTCCCGCTGAACAGGGAGCCCGATGCGGGGCTCGATCCCAGGACCCTGGGATCATGACTTGAGCCGAAGGCAGACACTTAACCAACTGAGCCACCCAGGTGCCCCCAAAGATTTTTAATTTTGATGAAGTCTAATTTATCAATTTTTTTTATGGAAGGTAATTTTGGTGTTTATCTAAGAAACACTGGCTAACCCAAGGTCAAAAATACCTTTTCCTACTTTTTCTAGAAGTTTTAGAGCTTTAAATCTTAAATTTAAGCCTATCATCTATTTTAAGTTCATTTTTGTGTACAGTGTAAGGTTTAGGTGGAGGTTTCTTTTTTCCCCACAGAAAAAAATTGCCAATTGTTCTAGCATCCTTTGTTGAAAAGACTGTCTTTTCTCCCACTGACCTGCTTTTGTACTCTTGTCAAAATCAGTAGATAATAAATGTAAGAGATTATTTCTGGATACTAAATTTTGTTCCATTGGTCTATATGTGCTTCCTGTGCCAACTGTGTAGTCTTAGTTGCTCTATCTTTATAGTGAGTTTTAAAATTGGGTAGTGCGTGTCAACTTTGTTCTTTTTCAAAGTTATTTTGGCCATTCTAGGTCCTTTGCATTTCACATACATTTAGGATCAGTTTGCCAGTTCCTACCAAAAACACAAACACAAAAACAAAACCTGCTGAGATTTTGATATGGACAGTGTTGAATCTATAGATCAATTTGAGGAGAACTGTCATCTTAACAATATTGATTTGTTCATGGAATGTCTCTCCTTTTACTTAGATCTTCCTACGTTTCTGCCAGCAATGTTTTTCAAGTTTTCAGCATAAAATATTTGCTCTTCTTTTATTAATTTTTTCCCTAAGTATCTTATTCTTTTGGAAGTTACTATAATTATTTCCCAATTTCATTTTGGGATTGTTTGTTGCCAGTACATAGAAAAATAAGTGATTTTTGTATAATGATCTTTTATCCTGGAACCTTGCTAAACACTCTTACTAATTTTTGGTAACTTTTTTTGTAATTTCCTTAGTATTTTCTATACAGAATCATATTGTCTGTAAACAAAGACTTACTCCTTCCTTTCCATTCCAGATAAATTTAATTTCTTTTTCTCACTTTATTTCACTAGCTAGAACTCCCATATGATGTTAAACAGAAGTGGTGAGAGCATTAATTTACTATTAAGTGTTTTGTCAACTGTAAATTTTTCATACCTGCCATTTGTCAGGTTGAGGAAGTTCTCTTTTATTCCTTGCTTAATATGAGTTTTTATAATAAGTGGGTGGTCAATTTTGTCAAATGCTTTTTCTGCATTTAATGATATTATCATTAACTATGAGGGGTTTTTTTTTGTCCTTTATTGTATTAATATGGTATGTTACATTGCTTGGTTTTTGGATGTTAAACCAACCTTGCATTTTGGGGATGAATCTCACTTGATCATGCTTTTTTTTTTTTTTTTTTTTTAGATGTTGCTACATTCACTTTGCTAACATTTTTTTAAAAGATTTTTGTAACTATGTTTACAGTGAATACTGACCTGTATTTTCCTTTTCTTGTAATGTGTTTGTTGACTTTGATTATCAGGGCAATAGTGGCCTCAAAGAATGTGTTGGGAAGTATTCCTTTCTATTCCATGTTATGAAAGAATATGTCTAGAATTATTTCATTTTTAAGGCGTTAATAAAATTCACTAGTGAAGCCATTTGGGACTGGGATTTTCTTTGTGGGAGGATTTTTGTTACTGTTTCAATCTCTTTACTTGCTATATTTCTATTCAGATATTCTACTGTTTTCTTAAGTTAATTTTGATAATTAATGCCTGTCTGAGAATTTGTCTGTATTAGCTAAGTTGTCTAATTTATTGGCATGAGATTATATAATGTTCCATTTATAATTTTTATTTATGTTGGGTCAGTGATGTCCCTTCTTTCATTCCTGATTTCAATGATTTGCATCTTCTGTCTTTATTTCTTGGTCAGTCTAGCTAAAGTTTTATCAATTCTCTTCATCTCTTCAAAGAATCAACTTTGACTTTATTGATTTTCTTTACTATGTTTTTGCTTTCTATTTCATTGATTTCTACTCTTTCTATTTCCTTCATTTTCCTTGCTTTGGATTTAATTTGGTCTTTTTAAAAAATTTTTTTACTGGTTTATACTGGAAGCTTAGCTTATTGATTTGAGAAACTTTTTTTAAACAGTTATTTAAACCTACAAGTTTTCCTTTAAGTACTACTCCAGCTGCATCCATGATTTTTTTGGTATGCTGTGTTCTCATTTTCACTCAGTTCAAATATTTTCTAGTTGCCCTTTTGATATCTTCTTAGATCCATAGTATTATTTATAATTGTGTTAATTGCCAATAATTTGGGGGTATTCCTAAATTTCTTTCTGCTATAGATTTCTACTTTAAGTCTGTTATGGTTGAATGGTTTCAATCCTTTTAAATTTAATAAACTCGCCTTCTGACATAGCATATGGTCTATCTGGAAAATATCCCTTTTGCACTTAAAAGGAATATATATTGTGCTGCTATTGGGTGGAATGTTCCATAAATGCCGTTTTAGATCATTTAGGTCAAGTTTGATAGTGTTGTTCAAGTTTTCTATATCTTTGCTGAGTCTGTTTAGCTATTCCATCAATTATTGAAATGGGAGTATTGAAATCTCTAACTCTGGTTGTTGAATTTGACGTTTCTTCTTTCCTTCTGTCAGTTTTTGGTTCATGGCACTGTTGTTAGATATGTATACATTTATCTGACCAAATTCTAGTAAAATACAGAAATTTGACTTCAATATAGTTCCATGTCCCCCCTCCTACTTTATGTTATTATTGCCACACATATTACATGTGTATATGTCATAAACCCAGCACTTTACACAATTTTAAATGCCTTTTAAGGAACTTAAGAGAACAGAAAAATTAATTTATTCAGTCTTTTGTTTTTATCCATACATTTGCTATTTCTAACCCTTGGGGTTTTTTGTTTTGTTTTGTTTTTGTTTTTGTTTTAGAGAGACCGTGAGTGGAGGGACAGGAGAGGGAGAGAATCTTAAGCAGGATCCATGCTCAGTGTGGAGCCTAACACAGAGCTTGATCTCAAGACCCTGAGATCATGACCTGAGCCGAAATCAAGAGTCAGAGGCTTAACTGACTGAGCCACCCAGGTGCCCTTCTAACCCTTGGTTTTATTTTCTTCCCGTATGTTTTCTACCTCAACCTTCTCTTTTACTTCCCACAAAGTGGCCCAGCCATAGGAAAACACGGTGATAATCACAGAAAACACCCTGAAACTCAAGACTGTCCAGAAGTCAGATTTCTGAGATAAATTCTGAAAGGAAGAAACTTTTCTAGAAATGAGTCAAGTGCCATCTTCTTAAATAGCCTCTCAGAGGGAATCTTCTTGTGTAAAACAAGAGTATTTCAGCCTATTGTTTCACATTCTTCTGTTTTGAAGGTAACTTACTACAACTCACAAACCTCATCCTTGAATAGTTGCTGATTTATCCCTTCCCACAAATATTCCTTGCAATCTCATTTGCTGTGTTCTAGTTGCCCTTTGTTCTAAAATCCAGGTGTTTCCCTTTACTTCTCAGTGAGCTGGTTCATTTCCTTGGTGTGATTACTTGGAATAGTCTTCCTCGGTATTTTTGAAAGGGGGGGTTAGCAGGAGGATATCTTTTTGACCTGCAGCAACTGAACCCAGACTTAAATCTATATTAAATACCACCCTGGAAAAAAGAAATCCTCTACATGCAAACTGTTTCAACTTTTCAACTCCAGGATAATTAGAACTCTTAGACTTCTAAGTTGCATTCCCAAAAGAACAGTAAAATAATTATTCTTGGACCTTTTAAGACTTGACTAAATATTTCAGTAAGATATAATTACGGTTTCAGGACATCACTAAGGAAATATTCCAACATGTCATATCTGTTTGATTGTATGTATAAACCTATGTATACGATTGCTTTGTAAACATAAATACATATTTGCTTTCTATTTTGTTGTTATTGTTCTTGCTGTTCCTGCTGGTGGTTAAAATATTGTGGACAGAGCTCACCATTTCAAAATAGGAATATAAGGAGGGACGCCTGGGTGGCTCAGTCGTTAAGCATCTGCCTTCGGCTCAGGTCATGATCCCAGGGTCCTGGGATCGAGTCCCGCATCGGGCTCCCTGTTCCTTGGGAGCCTGCTTCTCCCTCTGCCTCTCTCTCTCTCTCTGTCTCTCATGAATAAATAAATAAAATCTTTAAAAAAAAAATAGGAATATAAGGTTTGTAGATATGAGGTCCCTGACAGTAGGGTCTGCCTAATTCAGTTGAAAGGGGAAAAAATGAAAGAAGAAAAAAAAAAAGAAAGAAAAAGAAAATATAAGCTAAGAAATGCTGGTGAGAATTGGAAAGAAGTCATCTGCGTCTGAATCCTTTGCTTGATCTAATTATTACCTGAGAGAGCAAAACCTTGGAGCTCTGAAAAGAAGGAAGAATGGAGAATGAATTTCAGAGGAAAGTCTAAAGAAACTGTATATTAGTCACCAACATGCTTTAATTAAAAAAGGTAAAAAGGACATTCTTCTCCCTCTAAACAAAAGGCCCATTGAAATGGAAACTAGTGATATCGTCAGGAAAATAGAAAGGGTCTGATGCGGAAAATAACTAACATCCTACACAGCAATATTTTGCTATTGGCAAACAGAAAGCAATAGTTCAAAATTTATCAAGCTTATCAGTTCCACCTAATTAAGGATTCAGCCAGAGGGTATCGTAAACAAAACCCTAATAACTCACTTCTGAGCTCCTGGCCCCAGTGAAATCTAATATCCTTCTTGAAATGTGCTTGGTGGTCTCTGCTCATCTTGACCTTCGTCAAAAAGGAGACCACATGGAAACACTGTGCTCTGTTGAGGCCAAGGATAAAATTATTTAGAGATTACATTCTTGTCATTTATGATAGACTCTTGTCTCCAGGCAGATTGATGCATAAAATTTGTATGTGATTCTTTGAGAGAAAAGAAGGTCTGCAGAACCTGGAGGAGGATAATGTAAGCATTTCTATTTCAATTACTGCCACCACATCCACTCCATTTGTTTCAAAATGAAGCCCAACATTTCCCCCAGAAAAGCCCCCCTCTCAACTTAGACGATGTTGCATGAGGAACGTTGTATGTTTACTAGGGTGCTTGGATGAGGGTCACAAAAGGTTCTCTAAAGCTAAAATTAGAAGCAGTTTAATATTAGGTGAATGCAAATCTAAAGACAATTGGGCTCCTTACTGTTCCTCATCTTCTACCCCTGCCCCAAATTCTCTTTTTCTTTGGAAGTCACTTCTTACCCCCTTTCAATCTATGGCCAGAGAGGAGAGTATTATGGACTAAATGCTTGTGTCTCTTCAGTTTTGCATGTTGAAGCCCTAACCCCCAATTTGATGGTGTTTGGATTAAATTACATTTAGATGAGATTATGAGGGTGGTGTTCCCATGATGGGAGTAGTAGTCTTATTAAAAAAAAAAAAAAAGGAAGAGCCAGAAAGAGAGTTCTCACCAGAACCCAGCCATGCTGGCACCCTGATCTCAGATTTCCAGACTGTAGAACTATGAGAAGTAAATGTCTGTTGTTTAAGTCACCCAGTCTATGGTATTTGGTTATGGTAGTCCAAGCAGACTGAGAAAGGGAGATGGCCTTACGAAGGGATGGTTGCCCTTAGGCCACATCTCTGTGTCACACTGAAGTATGTATGGGTGGCCATAGGAGCCAGCAGCCAAGAGGAACAGGGCAATGTGAGTCAGGCAGGCAAGACATCTCTGGCAAGAGTGCTTGTGACTAGAAGGGCCGGGTAGAGAAATGAGTCAGAGGCAGGAACTCCACTCTTCAAAGGAATCAAATGTAGCAGGGAGTATGCAAATGCTGGGTCTACCTGGTGATAAGTCACTGGGTACTCTTTGGCCAAGAGCTCAGAGATGGAGAGAGAGAACCAGAAAAGGGGAGAATTGGAGACAGACATTGACTTGGGGCAGAAGTTGCTCTGTACTCAGAACAGGGCTGCAGATACATCCTGGATCGGCCTCCCTAAAGGCCAGGGTCCTATGCTCTATAGCTGTGGATCCTCTGTAATGCCCTCCCATCATAAGGAGGCTAATAAGTGATTCCTGGAAGTGGGACTGGCCCCACATGAGGTGGTGATAGCCTGGAATCATAAAGTCTAGGAATTCAGAGGTATCATGCAGATGAGGAAATTGAAATCCCAAAAGGCTAAATGGTATTTTCTCTCCAAGTTTACACCATTGGGAGTTACAAAACTAGTTAAGTTAGAAAACTTAACACCCACGTCAGTGCTTTGCATGCTACCCCATGATATCTCCCCTTACACAGTTTCTGGAGACAATTACACATCATTTTGGCTTAGATCTCAGCATACTATCCAGGCACAATCTTATCTCAAAGAAATAATTCCTTAATGGAGAAATACACTGGGGGCCAAATTATGGAAGATCTAGAATGCAAGCTTATGGAACTGGATTTTCCTACAGGTCAGGTTTCTTCATATGAAAACTAAGGCTCCTGAAATTTATAAGTAAAGATGCATGCATGCACTCACACATTTTCCTAGAAAGAGTTTTTGAAAAAAAGAAATTATCTTGTAGGTAAAGAACCACTGTTGTAGATAAGAGGGAGTTAAGCTGGAGAATGTCATGACCCAGAATCTTTTCTCCCGGATTATAAAGAAGTTGGGATTCTGTTTATAAAGTATTATTTTCAACAACCATCCTTAATTTTAAAGAGAGTAAGATTTTTTTTTCTGTCCCTTATACCCTCTAAAAGAAATATATTTCTTCACTGTTAGAAACTCTTTGTGAGCACATACTTCCAGGAATGTAACTCCCATTCTTCCCAATTGGAGCCACGTTGTCAAGATGAGGAATCCTGTTCATAGGTCTGAGTATGCCAAGGAACTTGTTCTGGGCAGACAGAGGAGAAAGGACAGTTACCCAGTCTAACCCAGCATTCACCTAGTGTTCTGGGAAACCAAACGTCGGGATCTGGTTTGCTACTCTGTCATTCTGCCTTTTTACCATGCGTGATGGGAGAGTTTCCTGTTCCCAGTCCATCTGTAGGGATTGCCCTCAGCAAAACTGAAAAGTGGGGAAAGTTTGCCTTCATTAGTCTCTTCCTGGCTTTGGGCTTCTAAAAATTGAGTCTGACAGCTAAGTACTTTGTGGTTTTCAAATCATATTGCCTGTCTCGCCATAAAATCCTCCTTTTAACCAAGCTCTTTCCTCCTCTTTATTGACATCTTCAGCTTCTCCTCTCTGTCACTGCCATGCTAAGGCACAGATCACAATTGGGTCTAGGACATCTGTACCTTTGGAAATTTATATCAATGTGCTACCTCTCCCAAAGCTGCTAAAGTATAGAATTTATCTCTAGATGTAGAATAAAAGGCTTTATCAGGGAGTAATACTGTCAAAAATCTATTTGGAGAGGTAGGGACATTTTGTGAGTGCCTAAAATCATACCAGAGGGTCCTGCCTGTAGGAAAAAGCTGTCTTGTCCATATGCACCTGTAAGCTGGGCTACTGGAAATTTTCCTTGAACACAAAACAATGTTTGGAAGGAAAGTGAAGAGCCCTGGCTCCAAAATAGTTACACAGAAATCACCACAGACTCTCCTCAAATATGTATTTAAAATCTGTTGACAATTCTTCTCTAAGTACTAGTGTGCATATATGATGAATCAATCTATTTAGCACTAAAAAAAAAAAAAGGGCTGAAGGAGAAATTTTCAGTTCTACATGAGAATGTTTATTTTTAAAAAAATGCAGATGTTGCTTGGCTCACAGTTCCATCCCGGCATGTAGAAGATCACTTGACACCAGGACTCCCACAAGGAACTCTGAGGGGCCAGGAATTGTGGGCTCATTTTTCATACAAGCCAGAGAATTGTTTTAAATCCCTTCCACACAATTTTATTTGCAGAAGTCCTGCTAATGCAAACCATACTGTTTTGAGTTCAATAAATAGCAAACACAAAATGACTAAGCCTTTTTAAAGATATTTTCTTCCTTTGCTAACCTTGAGAGAGGAACCAGAACACCATTTTGAATGCTGGAGAAGCCCAAAGCCAACTTCCAGATCTTTCCCTTGGGTCACTAGGGAACGTTAGCCTTCACCTGGATTGTTTTGAGAAAAGTGGAAGTGTTCTACCATCCCCAGTTTAAATCTGATGTGGTCATTCTCGCTCTGCTCTGTCCTGGCCAGTAGCACATTGCCAAGTTCTCAGTTTTTCTAAAGGCTGAACAAGTATGGCTTACAAAAAATTCAGTCTGACAGGGAGTTTGAGGACTTTGAATCACATGGTATGTCTTGCTGTAGAATTCTAACACTGTAATCAAAACACTATGTTTCTGTGAAATCTAATTTTGACCAACTAGTTACAGGCAGTGGGCACTATCAAACAGGAAATTCCATAATCCAAATAGACCATTTATCTATTTTTTGCATTTCAGAAAATCTTTGATGGGATTTGAGTTTTTCCAGTTTTCTTCTATATCCATTGACCTGATGTGTGACATGCAACATCCCTCTCCTGGCTTCAAATTCTGTTATCTTGACAAGAGACTCAAAATACCTGTCCCTTGCCAAAGAAGTAGAAAAAACATTCTAAAACGATCTTGGGTGCTCTGGGATTCAAGATGGTAGAGTAAATGTATTTGTAGCCCCTTTCTCTTGGGAGTAATTCCTAGAAACACCCCAAAACAACAAAGATGTGGGAATACAAAGTCTATGTTTAATGAATCCAGATGTCTTAACTGAAACAATAACAGATAAAGACAGAAAGAAAACAGAAATGGTGAATACTGCAGACGGGGCAAAGTTCAAACTTAAGTGTTGGTAGGATGAAAATGCTGAGAAATAAGCCATTTTCTATCTCAGAAATCCAGAAAAGGTACTGGACCATTTTCAGCATGAAGGAGGTACTGTGCGATAGGAGATAAACACAGGGAATTGTTTGGAATTCTGTACCGGAAACAAGTTGAGCCTGGTCCCCTTCTCAACCTTTATTGAGGAAAACTTCTAAAATTGAGAAAACTATAAATAAACACGCTTCCCCCCAAAAAACTCAGAGGAAATTAAGACAATGCAGAAAGCAGAAGAAAACTTCAAGATATTACCTTCATGAAATGCAAAGAAGATACTACTTAATAATAATAATAATCAGCATTTAAGAGCTCCCAGAAGTTAAAAATATAAGAGCCAAACCTGCAAGTTTAATAAAGCAACTGGAAGATAAAGCAGACCTTAAAAAAATGATAAAGACGGACAATAGGAGAAAAAACGCAAGAAAATTAAGGGTTAGATGAGAACGTCCAACAACCAAATAACAAAAGTCTCAGAAAGAACAGAGCAAACATTTGGGAAAAACATAATAATTATAATATAAGGAAAAACAATCTACAACTAAAGTAAGTGAAGCTTCATCTCTAAACTGAAAATGTCCATGGAGTGAATACTTTTTTAAATGACCCACATCAAGATACATGATCATATTTCAGAGCTCTAGAAGCAAAGAACAGATCCTAAACACTTCTAGAAAGGGAACCTAGGTTACATATAGAAGAGCACGAGTCAGGGCAGCATGGGGCATTGTGTTAGTCTGCTCAGGCTGCCATAAGAAAATAGCGTTGACTGGGTGGTTTAAACAACACAAGTTTATTTTGTCACAGTTCTGGAGGCTGGAGGTCCAAGATTGGGGTGGGAGCATAGTCAGGTTCTGGTGACAGCTCTCTTCCTGGCTTGCAGATGGCCACCTTCTTGCAGTGCTCTCATCTTCTTCTGTACATGTAGAGAGAGAAGGAGATCCCTCTCTTCCTCTTCTTATTAGGACACCAATCCTATAAGATTAGGACCCCATCTTTATGACCTCCTTTAATCTTAATTACCCCCTGAAAGCCATATCTCCAAATATAGTCACATTGTGGGTTAGGGCTTCCACCTACGAATTTTGGACAATGTAGTCCATAGCAGGCATGTCCACAGCAACATTAGAAGCTAGAAGAGTGGGCACCTGGGTGGTGCAGTTGGTGAAGCGTCTGCCTTCGGCTCAGATCACGGTCCCAAGGTCCTGGGATTGAGCCCCATGTTGGGCTCCCTGCTCAGCGGGGAGCCTGCTTCTCCCTCTCCCTCTGCCTCTCTCCCCACCCATGCTCTTTCTCTCTCTCTAATAAATAAATAAAATCTTTAAAAAAAAAAAAGCTAGAAGATAATGGACAAATACAAGGGGCGGGGCAGGGGGTGGAATCATTAGGCAGATAATTCCTCAAAAACAGCAGCAGTGTTCAAAGGAGACCCTGCAGGTACAAAATATGACAAATGTCCACCAACAATTTACATGATATAGTAACTAAAGTTTCATATATGGATTTAATTTTTTAAAAGTGATATAACTAAATTGAGAGGGGAAGAAAAAGGAGAAGAAGGGAGGTATAAGAGCTAAAATACTATGGATCAAAAAAGAAACTCATTGCTATCTAAAATTGACTGATCAGATAGTGTTATAGGCCATGGCAGAGATACTCTATGGTGACCCCAATGTGTGATGCCTTTGGATACCTCCTTCCCTTAAGTGAAAGTGGAAGCTGACTTGTTTCCAGCCAACAGAATATGGCAAAGGTGAACATATTCTGCAGGTGCAATTAAGGTCCCAAATCAGTTGGTTTCAAGGTAAATGAAAGGGAGATTATCCTTGGCAGACCTGAATTAATCAGGTGAAAGTCTTTAAAAAGAGATTTTTTTTTTGCTGAGAGAAGTGAGAGCTTAGGACAGGCCACAGCTAACAGCTAGCAGGAATACAAGGATCTCAGTCCTACAACTTCTGCCAGCAAGCATGTGAGGTTGGAAAAAGATTCTGAGCTCAGGAATGTAACACAGCTCAGCAGACGTCCTGGTTGCAGTTCTGTGAGACCTTGAGCAGGGGACACCATGAAGTTGTGTTTGAAGTCCTGACCTACAGAAATAATGAGCCAAGAAATGTGTATTATGTTAAGCCACTAAGTTTGCAGCAACTTTTTATGCAGAATAATTAATACACAGGCATAGTGTTTAGAAATATGAAGAAATGTGCCAAAAGGCATTATTATGGTTACCTTTGAAATGCTGGACCCAATAGGGGTGGGGTGGGGTGGCTGGTTGGTAGAGAGGGGCTATATCAGTTATTGTTGTCATAAGGCTTTTATTATTATTATTTGACTTTGAAAACTATATCCATGTATTACTTTGAAAAAAAAATGCTCATTTTCACAGACGCTAACCTGAGGGAAATGTGAAGATTATAGGATGCCTTTCAAATGAAATGGGATAATATATGTAAAAGTGCTTAAAAATTAAAAAGTACTGTACAAAGATAAGGACTTATAATTAAGTTTCAAAATCTCAGTCTGTTATTAACCGAATATTTGTGTTTCTCCAAAACATTCATATGTTGGAACCCCAACCTCCGGTATGGCTGTATTTGGAGACAGGGCCTCTGCAGAAGTAATTAAGTTTAAGGGTGGTCATAAAGGAGCGGTCCTGATCCAATAGGATTAATGTCCCAAGAGAAGCAACACCAGAGGGCTTGCTAGTATACCCTCTCTCTCTCCCTCTTCTTGTGCACACACTGAAGAAAGTCCATGTAACGGCAGAGTGAGAAGATGAGGGTCTGTGAGCCAGAAAGAGAGTCCTCACCAGAAAATGAACCAGCTGGAACCTTGATCTTGGACTTCCAGCCTTCAGACCTGTGAGAAAATAAATCTCTGTTGTTTAAGCCACCCGATCTACAGTCTTTTGTTATAGCAACCCCAGCAGACTAATGCAGAATTTGGTACCAAGAATCAGGCTGCTATAACAAACACCTAAAAATGTGGAGGTGGTTTTGGAACTGGGTAATGAGTAGTGGTTAGAAGGGCGTTGAGGTGCACGCCAGAACAAGCCTAGATTACCATGAAGGGACAACTGCTAGAAATACAGCTGTTAGAGGTGACTCTGGTCAGGATGCAGAAAGAAAAGACGAGAAAACACAGAAAGCCACCATCTTCCTGAATAATACATACATCATCATAAACTGAAGGATAGGAGAAATAGGGACATTTGAGGCCATTCTGAAGAGATCTCAGACATAAATGAGTAACAGGTCATGGGTAACTGGAAGAAAGGTGATCTTTGTTACAAGGTGGCAAAGAACTTGGCTGAATTGTGCCCTAGTGCTTTGTGGAAGGTAGAAACTGCAAATGAAGAAACTGGGTATTTATCTGGGGAGAGAGCTAAGCAAAGTATTGAAGAAGTGGCTTGGTTTCTCCTTACTGCTTTCAGAAAAAATGCAAGGAGAGAGAGATACATTGAAGGAATTGTTTTTTTAAGAAAAAAAGGAATCAGAACTTGAAGATTTAGAAATTCTAAGCCTACCGACATCGTAAAACTTGAGGGAAGCATGTTCTGAAAACACTAAGAATGTGGCTGAACAACCATGTGATGAAGCTATTAGGATGGGTGTGAACCACACATTTACTCAGTCAACTCAGAAGAAGCCAGGGTTATACCAGCAGAAATACTGCTGGCTGTGACCGAAAAAAACAAACAAAAAAACACCCAGAAAAGAAAGGAACAGAATGAAGGAAGGCTGCAAACATGCATTATCATTCAAGACAAAAGAAGAATGACCCCAGAGGTGATTCAGAGATCCTCAAGGCTGCCATTCCCACCACTGTCCCAGAAGGCAAAACCGTTTCCCCCTCAGTTTCAGAGGATTAGGCCCCCTCTTCAGTTTCAGGGGGCCAGAGAGAGCTGTGTATGTAGGTGGGGTGCTGGCAGAGAGGGAAGGAGGGAAGGTACAAGCTCCCCTGAAGAGCCTCGTGGGCCTGGGGGGCACAGTGCTGAACCAGAAAGGATCATTCTTGAACCTTAAGATCTAATAGAATTTGCCTATCTAGGTTTTGGACTCTCTTGGGGCTTGTCACCCCTTTCTTATTTCAGATTTCTCCCTTTGGGAATGGGAATGTCTATCCCGTTCCTCTGCCACCACTGTAGTTTGGAGGCACATAACTTTGGTTTCACAGGTTCACAGCTGCAGAGGAGATCTGCCTCAGGACCAATCTTACCTCTAGTCTCACCGTATCTGATTTAAGTGATATTTAAATGAGACTTTGGGTCTTAGACTTGAGAATTGACCCTGGAATCACTAATCAATAAGTAATCAGTAATCAGTAATCAATAAGACTCTGGGGGCTGTTGGGATGGACATGAACTTGGGGGGACCCAGAGGTAGAATGCTATGGCCTGAATTCTTGTGCCCCTCACAGTTCATAGGTTGAAGCGCTAACCCTCAGCGTGACTCTATTTGGAAATGGAGTTACTAAGGAAATAATTAAGGTTAAGTGAGGTTATAACAGTGGGGCGCTGATCCAACAGGAGTAGAGTCCCTATAAGAGGAAACAGCAGAGAGCTCCCTCCTCCCCATGGGGGTGTGTGCACCAAGAAAAGGCCATGTGAGGACACAGGGAGAATGAGGCTGCCTCCAAGCCAGCAAGAGAGCTCTTGCCAGAATGTGAAAGGGCCAGAACCTTGATCTTCAACTTCTAGCCTCCAGAACTATGAGAAAATAAATACCTGTTCTTTAAGCTGCACAGTCTGGGGTATTTTGTTACAGCAGCCTGAGCAGACTAATACACAGTCCCATGTACTGGCATCTTTTGTAGATGAATATAACAATTTTTTAAGTTCATTCTAATTATTTAAATTTAAGAAGTACATTTTTTTAAAGATTTTATTTATTGTAGAGAGAGAGGAGAGGAGAGAGAAAGCACAAGGGGGGGGAGAGGAGCAGAGGGAAAGGGAGAAGCAGGTTCCCCACTGAGCAGGGAGCCCCATGTGGGGCTCGATCCCGGGACCCTGAGATCATGACCTGAGCCAAAGGCAGACGCTTAACCGACTGAACCACCCAGGCACCCCAAGAAGTACATTTAAAAGGAAAAGACTCTTGCTTCATGGGTGGGAGCAAACAAAACAAGAGCTTCCTTAATATGTATACATGAACACAACTTGAAATTGCTATTGGTAAGTGAACACGTACGTATGAAGAAAGTAGCAAAAATACCAAAAAGAACACAACAAAGCAATTACCTGATAAGGATGTGCACTAACAGTTTCACACAAGGATGCTTACTGTAGCACCACTTGCCACAGTGAAAAGCTGGAGACAAGTTAAATGACCAATAATTAGAACATTAGCTAGATAAATTACATCACAGCCATCCGATGAAATATTATTTAGTCATTTAAAATGAGTTCTAGGGGAATAATTAACACCTTAAGAAATCATTGACAATATTGTTTAGGGGAAAATGTTACAAAGCAGTATGAGCAATACAGTCCAAATTGGGAGTATGTTTATATTTGTGAATGATCTATGTCAAAATGCCAATAGTTATCACTAGATGTAGGAGTAGAAACAGTTTTATTTTCTTTTTAGGGCTTTTCTCCATGTTCTAAATATTCTGCAATAAGCACTGTTTGCTTTTGTAATATATATATGCATACATTTTTTTATTTGGAGACCACATTATGATAATTTTCCTTTCATTAGCTCTTAGAGAATTTGACAGGTTGGTTCCTATATTTTAATGCAGCAGAAAAACTCTGAATTCACAGTTTTATCTAGCACACTCTCTTCTTCTAGTAGATGAGAAATGGAATGCTCCAAATCTTGCTCATCACAAAAACAAAGGAAGTTGCAGTCAAAAGCAACGCAGTGGACAGTGTAGGGATCCATCCTGGGGCTTTGCAGCTTTTCCTGCACTAGGCTGCCCACCATGTCCATCCACCCGACAGTGCATCACTTCCAAGACTGGAAAGTGTGTTTAGAAGATAGCAAATTCTTCTGGTGCAAACTTTCTCTGTTCTGGGGACTCTAGGGGTTTGGGCAATGCTTTCTCCCCAAGATTTAAATGGATTTTCCAAAGGAGAAAAGTATACCTCAGTTCACCTGGCGTTTCTGCTTCCCTCATTCCTCCTCTTCAGTTCCTTCTCCTCATAGCAAAAAACTCATGTCCCTGAAAGAGGGCGACACCTGACTCTCCAAGCAGTGGGTGAACCACCTCTCAGTGTAGGGCTGAGAATTGTGTGGGCACAGCCCTCTTAAGGGCAGCAGATGTTCCCAGGAGGCGATAAAACTGTGGAACTACAGTAGTAATCGTCAATTGGTTTTAATTTTTTCCTTCACCAGCGCTAGCTGAGACTATTCCAGTAACCACAGATATGACTCATTAATCACAAAATTGTTCTTAAAAATGAACCATTTCCATTAAGAAAGGAAAGTAAATGGTGTAGACGATAACTGATAAGCCTGAAGTCAACTAGAAGTGGTGCTTTTTCTCCCACAAACAAGGGAGGTGGACATACCATCATCAGTGTTACTCTAAAGCTTCTGAACCACCGAACGAAGAATGTCTTTGCTCTAGACCTTCTCGCTCGCCAGCAACCTCTGCCACCCCCACTTGGGACTCTTTGTGCTCCACCTGGAATCTTACTGGGGAACGGACTGGCAGATAACGCAGGTGATCAGGATGTAGAAGTGATCCATGTCTCTCACCTCAGGGGCCTCCAGGAATCATCCAGATAATCCTGATGACTGAGGCAGTCTACCCCTCTCCTCGCCCCCTTTCCTGCCTAACTCTCCCTCTTCCTCTCCCACCACCATTCATCTCTTCCAAAGCAGCAACCTTAACTGAACTTGCAGAGGTGCATCTGGCCTCACGCATGGGATGGAATGCTGTGTTGGGGTGCAGAAAGGGGGTCATGAGCTCTGCACTGAAGCTCCCTACGTCACAGCAACACATATTTACTTCAGTGAGTCTCAGCGTGGCGGGGAAGGGTACATCCCCTCTCGGGAGAAGGCATCAGAATAGCGGCCAAATGTGTGTAAGTTGGCAAAGCACATTTCATTGATCTAATGTTCATTGACAAAAACTCCCAAAGCCAAGTTCAATAACGTTGGTTTAGCTGGTGGGGATGCACAGAGGATAAAGTAAGAAAGGACTGAGTTTGAAAAGGCTGAGAAACACGGCAGCATTGCAACTAAATTGAACAAAAGAAAACCTAATGAGAACTCATAGGGAATAAAATCAGAACACTCAGTGAGCAATCATTTATCAGCAATGTTGTACCTTTTTGCAAAAACTTCTGTAATACCACTGGGTATCAGATAAGAATGCCAGGTGACACCCTTACAGCTCTCTCATGCTTAACGAGTCTTGAGACATCTCTTCTCTAGAGACTCAGCAGGGTTGAGTTCCTTTTTTGAACATAGAAACATAGATTAGTGGTGTTATGGATTGAATTGTGTCCTCCCAAAAGATATGTTGAAGTCCTAATCCCTGGTACCTCAGAATAGAAAATCTTTGAAAATAGAGTTGTTGACAATAGAATTAGGGCAGGAGAAAGTCATACTGGGGTAGCATGGGCCCTTCATCCAATATGACCAGTGTCCCTGTAAGAAGAGATACAGACACAAAAAGCAAGAAAGACATGTGACGTTAAAGGCAGAGATTGAAGTGATATATCTATAAGCCAAGGGACGCTAGGGCTGACCAGAAGCCAGGGCAGAATCCTCCCCTAGAGCCTGAGGACAGAATATGGCCTTGCCAAGACCTTGATTCGGATGTCTAACCTCTAGAACTGTAAGAAAACATATGTCTGTTGTTTAAAGTTTGTGAGACTTTGTTATGGCAGCCCAATACAAGCGGTAGGAGACTTTTGGCAATTTTCCTCCAACTTGTAATTAACGCAGCCAATCCAGCGTGCAATTGGACTGGGTGAGAATTAAGGGCTGATGGCAGCTGGTGAGTTTCCTGTGCACAAAGTACAAACGAGGCACGTGTTTCATGTTTAGAAATGAGTAGCGAGACTGTGCCGGTGAAGATGTCCAAACACAGACGGGATGCCCACTCGGCAGGGATACGTAGTTTTCTATAAGAAGACTCTAGAAAACACCTGAAGCATCTCACCAAATGCAATGCCTCCATCCAGAAGCTCCCCCACGAGAGGCATCCAGAATCCACACGGAATCACATGGAATCATTTTGATCACGTCTCAGTCGAGAATAAAAATGCTTTGCAGGTTGTGCCAAAAAGCCTGGAATATACCTTAGTTGTTTCTATCTTTTCCACATGGAAAATATTCTAGGCCTCCTGACATAGACTTTTGCCAATGCTTTCAAATGAACGATCATGTATGGAGCACTGACCATGTTCCAACTTCTATGTTAGCTTCCTTTTACACCGAGAGTCATGTTTAATCACGTGCAGTTACTCCAGGATGTGCGGCATTAGTGTGACTATGGTACTATAATAACACCCTTTCCTCAAAACCCATCCTGCATAGGTAGATAAGTCATGCTCACGGTTCGTGAATCACTTCAACTTTGACCCACACGATGTCCACTTGCAGACATGAGCCAATCTGGGATCTCGTCCTAATAACTGCAGAGGTGGGCCAGGGAGAAGTCCCAATACCAGCAATTGGAGTGGAAGTGGCAGACCACATCTGGGGTCTGCAGCAGAAGAGGATGCAGGACATTATTATTCAGTGTCACTCATTTAGACTTTCCGGCAAGCACCACACAAACAGATGCTGTGGTATATACAGCGATCTAATTAAGGGTATGGGCTAATTTTTTTTAAAGGAAAAGCAATTATTATCCATTTTAATTGTAACCACTTAGCTTGTGTAGAACATTTTAAGAATCTGTTATAAAATCAGAAGAGACAATAAGTCAAACAGAGAAAGACATGTATCATATGATCTCACTGATATGAGGAATTCTTAATTGCAGGAAACAAACTGAGGGTTGCTGGAGTGGGGGGTGGGGTGGGAGGGATGGGGTGACTGGGTGATAGACACTGGGGAGGGTATGTGCTCTGGTAAGCGCTGTGAATTGTGCAAGACTGTTGAATCTCAGATCTGTACCTCTGAAACAAATAATGCAATATATGTTAAGAAAAAAAAAAGAAGAAGAAGAAGGTAGCGGGAGGGGAAGAATGAAGCGGGGGAAATCGGAGGGGTAGACGAACCATGAGAGACGATGGACTCTGAAAAACAAACAGGGTTCTAGAGGGGAGGGGTGTGGGAGGATGGGTTAGCCTGGTGGTGGGTATTGAGGAGGGCACATTCTGCATGGAGCACTGGGTGTTATGCACAAACAATGAATCATGGAACACCTCATCTAAAACTAATGATGTAATGTATGGGGATTAACATAAGAATAAAAAAAATAAAAATAAAAATCAGAAGAGACATATGAGTTTTTAATAAAATCTATAGAAGGCATAAAGACTATCATGTAACAACTAACACCTATGTTAGTTGTTAAACTTCTTAAACGTCCCCAGTTTAAGAAGCTGGCACTTTTTTTCCTCCTATGATGGAACTACTAGAGTTTAAGAAGTATCTTGAAAGAAGACTCTAAGGTAAGTCTCCAAATACACAAGGCGGAGTTGATTAAAACTGGTCAAGACCTGTGTAAACTATAAAACTAAATGTGCCCCATTCCTCTTGTCTGTGACACCTACCAACCCTCAGCAGTTTCTAAACCAGCTCAGTTTCAAACACAAGGTTACTGGTTACCCATGTGAATATGGGTTAGAGATTCCTCTATCCATGTAAACCCAGTCTCTTCATGTCAGACCCACTGCCCGGCTCTATGGCTCTGGGGTCTCCTGTTCTATATTCCATCCCAGCCTCCAAGCTCAACACTGCCATGTGCAGCAGTAACACTGGGAGTAACAGGGAAATGCTGGAGTAACAGAAACCCCAACTCCACGGAGTGTCTTTGATAGGGGATGATCGTTTGCATGCCTGAGGTAGAATCATTCTTAGCATGGACAAACTCTAACCAGAAAGGCTGAGGAAAAGCGCCTCCACATACACTCATCACCCAGGAGACCGCTCCCGGACCTCCCTCCTAGAACCTCCCAGAAAGCTCTCGACAACCATGCCACTGGGACCAACTTTTTCCCATAATAACTCCAGCCTAGAAATGCCAGAACCTGTAAAAAAAAAGTCCTCCAGCATTCAGCAGATCAGTTTTCTCAGGATAATCACATCTTTCAATACTTTTCTGCCTGTCAGCCTTTTAAAGGATAAAGATGAATGACGAATCTTGCTTTCAGAAAAAGGAGTCCATTCCTGGATCTGCTGGCTAAAAAAAGTAGTCCATTTCTGAAGTTTAGTCCTAAATGATTACTACCAATACAGTCACCTAGTAAGTGGTCGTAGATACCTAAAGTAGTTTTAGTTCATGTTGCTGCTAGTTAATGTTAAAAGCATTTAACCTGTGTCCATCAACTGATGAATGGATAACCAAAATGTGGTATATCCATGCAATGGATAAAAGCCATAAAAGGGATTAAGCACTGATAGAAGCAGACATAAAAACCACATGTTCTATGATCCCATTTATATGAAATATACAAAAAAGGCGAATCTGGAGAGACAGCAGATTAGTGGTTGCCAGGAGCGAAGGGGAGAGAAGACAGGGAGTGCTTATTTAATAGGTAAGGGGTTTCCTTTTGGGGTGATGAAAAGTTCCGAAACTAGATGGTGTTAATGGATACACAACATTGTGAGCGTACTTAAGGCTGCTAAATTGCACACTTTAAGATGGTCACAGGAAGTCAACTTTATGTTATGTATATTTTATGATATTTACTTATTTATTTTAGAGAGAGCACGAGCAGGAGGGGCAAAGGGAGAGAGAATCTCAAGCAGACTCCCCGCTGAGCACGGAACCTGACACAACACGAAGCTCAACCTCACGACCCTGAGATCACCACCTGAGCCAAAACCAAGAGTCGGATGCTCAACCGACTGCGCTACCCAGATGCTTCTATGTGACAATTTTTTTAAGAAAAGGATTTAACCTCTGGGTTTCCATTTCCTGAGCTACATTCACTGATCCATTTTCTTTGGTACGTTATAGGGAATAGATATACCGTTTTGTGAAAATCTTTGCAGACGGAAACTTGTACGTAAGTGGAATTCAAGAACCACCGTGCTGACATGTAAGTGACATTCCAGAACCACTTAGTGGCCGACATTGTTCATGACACCAGGCCACTGGGACGAGATGGTACAAGTGAGAACTGTACTCCCCACACATGGCAATCCCTGCGACGCCCCTCATTCCCCTGGAGCAAAACTGCTCCTACGATAAATTGCTAGTCACAATTTACAATCAGAACACTATTTAGAAGCATAAACAGGCAGTAGTGCTTGTTCCTAATGTATTCTAGGTACTTGATATGCTGAGAGCACAAGACAATTTTTTCACACAATTGAACTCCTTAGGGTCTGTCTTCTAGATCATTTTGTTGGTTTAAAATACACCATTGCTTGAGCATTGTGAAGTCTGCCCATGTGCCTGGTGGGGAAAAGAAGGGCAATTCGGTTCACCGTGCTGAGATTTTCCTTTTATGTAAATTACTTAAATTTCAAGCTACATCTTTTATTTCTTTCAACAGCACCAAGCGTTAGCGTGCCCCTTGCCTCTCTGTTCCTAGGAATGAAGACTAGAAATCTTAATACAAAACATTAACTCACTGGGCCGGTCCGGCAGAGTAATAGATCTTTGGAACTGCAGTGGCAAAACCCTGCCTGGGCTTCCTCAAGTCACAGTGAAGCACTGTAGCTCTTTCACTGAGCCAACAGCACTTAAGTCACAAATATATCTATGCAGAAAACAACTGTGGCAGCTCCTCAAATAGATGGCCGAAGGAACCATTCAGTACCAAGGCTGATGGGCCCTGGTCCTAAAGGTGAAAATAATAGCTTAGATTAGAAAGAACTGCTGAGACCCCAAGCAATCAATGACACCTCAGAATTGCTTATTTGAGCGGGGATTGCTCCTATTTCACATGCAAAGCACACTACATTAGCAACCAGATGGTATCTTCCTTTTCCTGGTGGACTTCCTAGAATTCCCAGAGACTTGCCTGAATTAGTTCACTTTCTCTGGCCAGCCTAATAAGATTTCAGCTGGCTGACAAGCCTGAAATACAGGGAAAAATGAATCCCAACAGATAAGCACAACTATTTATTGGGCTTAATAAGAAGAGAGGAGAAAGAAAAAGAAAGAAGAGCTTTGACATCAATATAGTTGATACCTTTGAGTCTCATTTTTTTTAACCCCTGAAAACTCAAAAAATCCTAGGTCTGGGGGGGGGATACCAGAGGTCTACTATTCAACATGCTGGATTCATTATCTACTGCCACATGATATATTACTTCAAAATTTAGTGTCTTGAAATAATAACATTGATTCTCACAGTTTCTAACCTTCAGGAATCTGGGTACAGCTTACCTGGGTCTTCTGCCTCTGACTCGCTGACAGGCTGCAATCCTGGTGTTGACAGGGGCCGTAGTCATCTGAAGGCTGGACCGGGGAAGGATCTGCATCCAAGTCCACTCCAGCAATTGTTGGCAGGAGTCAGCTCCTCATGAATTGTTGGCCAGGGCCCTCACTCTGTTCCTCCCCATGTGAGTCTCTCCATATGGCAGGTCACAATATGGCGGCTGACTTCATCGAGCAAACAACAGAGAGAACAAACAAGCCAGAGGTCACAATCTTTTGCAAACTAATATCAGAAGTGATATCCCATTACGTCTTCTGTTTATTAGAAGCAAGTCACTAGGTCTAACTCACACTTAAGAGGGGGGATTACACAAGGGCCCGAATACCAGGAGGTGGGGGTCCCTGGGGGCCATCTCAGAGGCTGCCGGCCACCTATGCCCATTAAACATTTTTATTTTCTCCAGAGACGCCTCGCTGGCTTCTGCTTTAACTATTTCTGCCATGAAGAGCTAACTCACAGTTATTTCAGAACCCAAACTACTTAAGCAGTTCTCATGATTGGCACAACTACTACTGTTTGGATCCATGAGATTCTGTTAAATACTCAGAAACTCTTATGAGACCCTTGAATGCAAGATATGTATAAAGGGAATGTTTAGAAATGGAAACTCCGCTCATGTGACAAGATCTGGGAAGTGCAATAGTGTAGTTATCATAAGGGGAAGTTTTAACACTCTACTTAGGGCAAGCTCAAGCATCATAGGTAATACACGCCAGCTATGTAAGGGAAAGCCAAAAACCATGACCACCCCTTGGCCAAGGTCTCCCTAATCAGCCCCATCCTGGGTTTTCCAAATCATTTTGGAGATGCATACGGTTTTGTCTACTTGTCCTTAAAGCTATTAGGGGATGTTTAAAACAACTCTGGACTGTGCTTTCCTTATCAAGATTCAAAGGCATGGTTGCCAAGGACACTTGCCTGGGTTCTGAAGCATCCCAGAGCAATCTGTAGAAGGGGTGGGGGCCGTGAGACAGCTCTGGTGATAAGTGGGAAAGGCCTTCCAATCAATCAGGAAAATAAAAGAGCCAAAGGACCATCACCCTGAGGATACAGTCACATCAAAAGGCTCAGAGGTCTTGATTTCCCAAGAGACTGGGTTGTGTCTGGTCAGAAAGGGTTAGACAGGCATAAATGTGGACTGCAGATAGGCAAGTAGGAAGGGCAAGAGGGGTCAGGGGCCTGGGCCCTGGTTGGTTCTGTTCACTCCATTTCAATGGTTACAGTCATCCTTTTTGCCATAATGCCAAAAGGCCACATTTAAAGTAAGGAATACATGTGGAAGCTGGATGGGGTGGGTGGGAGAGGGAGAAGCGGAGGGAAATGCATCAGGAGTCTGTTCCTTGCCCCACCACCTTCATGTCATCTAAAGTTCCGTGACTGCATCCTGAGGCCTAAACTGGGGGACAGTAACATTATTCACGAACTTAGAGTGTTTATAGCTAAAATCGAACTCGCCAACTTAAAAAAAAAACAAAAAAAACAACCATCTATTGAACCAGAATGCCAAGTGAGTCAGACAGACATGGTTCTGACAATGGCAAGCTGCAGGGAAGACACCCCTGAATCAATCTGCTGGGAAGATTATTTCCAATGAGTACCACAGTAAGATCATTGGTGGTGGGTGTGCTAACTTGCTTCTGTCACTTTCACTTTTTTTTTTTTAAAAGATTTTATTTATTTATTTGACAGAGAGACACAGCGAGAGAGGAAACAAGCAGGGGGAGTGGGAGAGGGAGAAGCAGGCTTCCCGCGGAGCAGAAAGCCTGATGCGGGGCTCGATCCCAGGACCCTGGGACCATGACCTGAGCCGAAGGCAGACGCTTAACGACTGAGCCACCCAGGCGCCCCGTCACTTTCACTTTTTAGCTTCTCTCTTTGCAATTCTTCTCAAAAATGAACAACGACCTCTCCATGTGGCTGTCCAGTCTCCTACATGATCATCGGCACCCACCCAGTAGGGGGTTCAATTTCTGTCTGGCTGAATCGTAAGGACGAGAAGCAAAACGTGCAAAGGTTGCACCTTTAACTCTAACTCTAGTGCTTCTCAAAATGCCCTGGAGCAAGTTCAAGGTGCCCATTCAGCCTCAGATGCTGAGTCATCACAGGATGAACACAAATCCCAACCAATGTAAGGATTACCCTCACAGAGCTGAGGAAAGCGCACAGGTGAATTTCTCCAAGGTGGTCTGCTGAGAACCAGTCGCCGTTGGCCCTTTAGAGATACATCAGTGATGCTGTATGCAGCGACAGAACAAATGTGAACCTCAACTTGCACGATAAACCTAAATAGACACATGAGCTGCAGAACAAGGCTTGCAGAATCCCAAGAGGCTCCAGGCCAGTCAACTAGGTGTCTCCAGTCAAAATGAGCAATCTACATCCATACTTTCCACTGTGTATTGCAGGCCTGCAATACAGGTCAAAAAACCAAGAACAGGAAATTCTATGTTTCGAGATTTAATTTAAAGGAAAACGGAAAGTGCCTTCTACCAGTCCGATCTACAACTGATCAATCTTCACCCGTTACAATGTCAGAGTTTCTTTTAGGAACACCACACTCTGTGGTTCACAGGTAACTAAGCTAAGGCTCGTGCGGCAGTTTGTACTTTCGAGAAAGGTAAGTGCTTTAAAGAAAAACCTGTTACCAGATGAGGAGAAGGGGGCCATGGAATGGTGTCTTCCCCAATCTTTTTCTACTAGAAGAAAATGCAGGGTGGGCTTCTCCAAACGTGGGCTGCATCAATCTCCCACACGGTCTGTGGGCTGGCCTCTTGGTGAGACTGGGGATTACAATGAGACCACTCCAGGCTTCCGTTTCTGGCCTGACTTAATAACTTACTAATTATAATTGACTAAACACCAGGCTTCAACCCACACATGTCAAGACTCATTTCTATCAGCATTTTGGATCTATTGTATACTACAGAGAAGCATGCCGGGAAGGGTCCAGTGGGTCACCAGAACATGGCAGACCTCAGGTTGATATCCTGACCCAGAATAGGAAGCCAGATGGTCCGAGAGCCTGGGGCCAGGAGCAGGGATCTGAGGTCAAGCAGGCGCTGCAGGAGGCAGGAACGAGGTCACTGAGCCCGGGTCACTGTGATTGTATGCTCTTAGTGATAAATGAGTGAGCACAATCCCTCCGAAGAGGTATTGCATTGGGGGTTTTCTAAACAGGGCTGATCTCACACTTACATAGACCCACTGCCCAAACCATCTGAATACCTTCATTTCTGGATGCCTCTGGTCTAATCTCCATAATTGGAGCTCATTGCTTCAGGGGACGAGGGAAGGGGAGTGATGGCATGAGACGGTTTTCTAAAAATATAAATTTATCTACGTGTAGGCATGATGAAGATGCAAAGCGGCAACACAGTCTCTACAGTTTGACTAGCCCATTGTCACCCTTTGTCACCACCAAATAGAATTGTCCTGAGAAATCGGCATAGGGAGAGGTTAAGTGCCTTCGCCAAGGGTCTTCTGAATTTAAAAGGTGGACTGCAGACAGACCTCAGGACTTCTGATTCCTAACTCGATGCCCTTTCCAAGTGTACCCAACGATCTTTATGTGCAAATTATCAGGAGGATATGCTTCTTTCCGTGGCCTTGCAGCAACATATGTGAGACGGGGCCATTTAGAAGCATCTATAAAACTAGGCCCAAGAAACATTTATTGAGATTGTTCTTGCCCTCAAGAGGCTTTCTCTGAGGGGGTCACCCCTTCATCCAGACCCTGCTCGGAGACACATTCCCCACCAGATCCAGCTTTTTCTTGGCTTCTCTTGAACTGCCATGGGGTTAATCTCTCAACCATAGGACACCTTGTTATTTCCAAGCTTAGGTATCTCTTCTCCCTCTTTTCCCTCCTCCAGCTCACACAGAAGGGCAATGGACCCAGCCAACAACCTTTGCCTCAGACCTTGTCAAGATGGAAGAGCCAGCCTGTTAGCAGTCTGTCCCCATCCCCATGCATTTGCTAGGACAGATTTCTTCTCTCAACACTGTATTTATTACTGGGGCGTGAAACACAAATCTGCAGATGTCTTTTCCACTCACCTGCTGTTAAGAGTCTACTCAATAATTTAACTGTCTCTCCCTTGAGTACATTTGGTTTCTGTTGGCTGTAGCGTAAGACAGGGCGGGATGAACTGGGAGGTATCCTGCATTCCTCCACCCTCTCTCCTGCCCCCTCTGTGCTTGGCTCTTACAAGGGCTGGTTTGCAGCTGCAAGAGCAGCATCTCCTTAACTCTTGGGTAGCCACAGCAAGCCTGCTCTTTCTGTCTCCCCATCAGATTCTAACAGCAAATTGATGATTACTTAAAAAAAAACACCCCAAAACTGTCACCAGAGGAGACCAAACACTGGCAACAGATAAAACAAAAGGAGGCACCAGGCTCTTTAATTAAGGCTCATGAAGGCATGTGAATCCTAGCTCTTAGTTACCCTGCTGTGTCTTTGCCTGATTAGCCACAACGCATCTGCTCAGTTTCCTGGTATCCATCTGTACTGCTAGAGAGAAATGTATTTGGGTTGCCCTGATTCTCAATAAGATGGCTCAAAGGCATCAGCTGCAGATAGACTAATGGTTATGCGTGTTGACAGAGTGTTTCCTGCGCTCCTCGCTGTGTTGACATGCAAGATCACACCACTTTACACGTACCTGGGATTAACCCATAGCCACACAGACGGCCCAAATAAAATGTCTACCCGCAGGAAACTCGGATGGTTTGGGGATGACTCATTTCTCCGCTCTAGCGTTTCCTGCTGGAAATATACCTTGATCATCCCCCTTTCTGAAAGTCCACCTATGTGTTCTGCAATGGCTTAAGCCATAAAATGCCTCGTTTCCTAGATTAAAAAGACCATGAGAATTGGGATCTTTCTACACATTACAACTTTTCATTTCCATATGGCACGAGTGTATGTTGGTGTATGCAGAATTCTTTTCTCTAAGAAAGAATCTAAGAAAAGTGCAGCCAAACTCAAGTGACCACTCTTTGGAGCCTTTGGGGAGAACATGCGGGCAACTGAAGTAATGTTGGCCCCGTGTTGATGTTAGTTTCCCCAAAGAGCTTATTTGCTTTATTTATAAAAATGCATTAGCACTATGTGGATCCTAAAATTCTTAACTAATGTGCCATTCTGTGATCCAGTAGCACTGATCCCATAAACTCAGGTTCATAGAATTGGAAATAGCTGAGCTGACCCTAGACACAAACTCAGACATCTGGGACTTAGAAATATTTTCCTAAAACTGGTGAAATCCAAATAAAGTCTGGGGTTTAGTTGAAAGTAATATATCGGGGCACCTGGATGGCTCAGTCAGTTAAGCGGCTGCCTTCAGCTCAGGTCATGATCCCAGGGTCCTGGGATCAAGTCCCACATTGGGCTCTCTGCTCAGCAGAGAGTCTGCTTCTCCCTCTCCCTCCACCCCTCCCCCAGCTTGTGCTCTTTCTCTCTCAAATAAATAAAATATTTAAAAAAATAAATAACAGTAATGTATCAATGAAGGTTTCTTAGGTTTGACAAATGTATCATGATAATGGAAGATGTTAGCGTTAGGGGGAACTGGGTGAAGGGTGTAGGGGAACTCTGTGTTACCTTTGCAACTTTTCTATAAATCTAGAATTGTTTCAAAATTAAACATTTATTTAAAACCATTTATATATATATTATGTTAAAAACATAATCTATATAAATAAAATACATATGTCTGTGTGTGTGTGTGTATATATATATATATGTATATATATATATATATATATATATATATATTTCCCTCCATTGGGTATAAATAAAAGCAACATATAGTTTAAACTATATATTACAAAGTAGCATCTTGCTACACCTCCATCAGAAAAGACAAGGTAAGAAAGAGACATGGGTTCAAATTTTGCTGTAGCCACGAGCTTGAGGTCAGTACTCATTAGATATTTCAGTCACTCCCTGAGCACTTTATTCCCTCCGCTGTTGTAGGAAGAACCTCAGCCTTTGAAGAATTTCATATTCTTTGGAGAATTCCAGACTGCATGCCTGGAACTGTGAAGGCAGAATTGGTATAAAATACTAGGGATAAGATAAACTGCCAGAGGAATTTTTCCTATAAAATGACCAAACCAGGAAACCTAAGTGCAAAGCTTTACAAAGCCTGAGAGGTTGTTTATGGGCAAGTATGGACAAGCATTGTTTTGTCACCACATACTAGATTTTCTGTTACTTATTCACGCTAGCAGATCAATTAGGGTTAAATTTGGCGCAGTTATCATTAGTCTAGCCCTGTCTTTTTTTATCCCCACTTAAACACCTTATGGAACTCAAAATGGTAGCTCCAAAAGGGTCTTGAAAATGACCTGACCCACTCTTCTCTTGAGGCCCAGAGGTAGTTTTCAACTTAAACAAGGGCACACAAGCAGAAGTCCTTTGAATCAACTGTGGCATAAATATAAGGTATAATTACTGTTGATATCATGACCAGCCACTTGGCCAAGATCACCCAGCTGTTTGACCATGGAAGATTCTAAACGCCAAGGAGCTTGGCATGAGTCTTTGTAATTTAATTATGGACAGTTCTGAATCCCACATGAGGAAGTGTTTAATAAATAGTCAACTGATTGCAATGTGGGCTCTCACCCTAAGCCAGTAGAGAGGGTGCCTTTCCTTCTCAGGAAGAGTGAAGCAGGAAGAGAAAGCATTTGTTTGCCGGCTTGAACAGGGAGCAGAAAGAAGTCTACGTTTATTCCTGGGGGAGAATAATGTAACTGCTATAAACTGCTGTGTTACATCAATTTAAAAGTAATTTTTCTGAATTAAGAGACGATTGAGTGGGGAAGATGCTTCCTTTTGGAAATGTAATTCCCAACTGAGTATTTATATGCTGATACTCTTTGAAAGTACACAAGCCATAAGCTGCTTCATGTGCCAGCAACATCAACCAGGACAGGAAAAAATGTCATTCTCCAATCAGTCATTTTCCTCTCACTCGTGCCCTTCCCCCACACTCCTTGATCTCACCAAAATCCAAGCCAACTCCTTTAAAAACAGATAGGCATAAAATAATCAAGTTCCATGCTGAATATCAACAAAATCCATGGCAATGAATGGGAATGAAGGAGAACATTTCATTTCATATTTAAAAATGTTAAATTGGGTGCTTATAATTCCCCTGATTTAGCTTTTTTAATTAAAAAATTCAAGCTTTATTCAACATTTGCATATTCATGCCTCCATAATGTGCACTGATTGCATTAAAGGCGGAGAAAAAGCACGTAAGTGCAGCATAAATATAGTTACTCATCAAGTGCACCATCTATGTATGCATAGATAAATATTTCCAAACAAATTAACATACACCCGAGCACAGGTGCTCTGGCCTCACGACTCCCCCCAGCTATTTCAACCTTACTTTTCCTTCCATCAAGTTTCAAGAGCCAGAGCATCAGCTTAGAAATTTCATAATTTGGTGTTCTGTAGAATTAGTGAGTCCCTTTGCCAAAGTCTCTGATCAGTGACTGTCTACGACAATAGGGGAAAAAAAATTCAACTGCACTCTTTATTAAAAACCAAAAAATATAACTTCCATAATTCAACAAAGACTTCCACTAGTTTGTAGGTGCAAGTCATCGGGAAGGGCAGTGAGTATCGTGGACCAGGCATGGTAGACACCGTTAATGGCCCCCCCCCAAACTTCTTGCTTATGGAATGAGGACTGTTTGGAGCGACAGTGTGCTCATCTCTTAGAAGTAGGCTGTGTTTCATCTAAGCCAGAGGTTGGCAAACTACCCCTGGGCCAAATCCAGCCCACCACCTGGTTTTGTAAATAAAACTACTAGAACACAGACACGCCCATTCATTTACTTAAAGCCTATAACTGTTTTCACACTCCAAGGATTTGAGTAGCTGCAACAGAAAACATATAACCTGCAAAGCCTCCAATATTTACCACCTGGCCCTGGAAAGGAAACATTTCCCAAGCCCTGGTCAAAGCCAACCCCGGCCAATGTCCTGGCCTCCCTTACAGCTAGGAGGATGTTGGATTGTATGCAGTAGGTGAGGAAGAAGTCACTGCCAGTCGCTACTTTGGGACAACAGAATAGATGATAGACACATTCACTGAAAAATGAGTGATGGGAGAGCATCAGATTTGGGGATTGGAGTATGGGAGGAAGACAAGTTCAGGACCCATGAATCTATGATTTGAGGTACTTTTGGGAAGTCAAGTAAACACGTCAATGTACAAGTACGGAACTCCAAAAAGAGGTCTAGATCTTTAACTTTAATTCAAAGGATGCTTCTTGGGTCTTATCCCCTGCAAACTGGTATCTCCAATTAAATCCTCTTAACCACCACTTCCTTCTTATGACTCCGTCTTAACTCAGTGTCTACAGAACTGGCCTTTCTTGGTTCTTTGCCCATCTCTCTGTCTGCTCTTTTTATCTCCTTTGCCTGCCCACATTTTGTCCTTCACTCCCTAAATTGGGGGATTCTTTGGGGGTTTATCATCCCATGTTTTTGCTTCCCTCAATATTCTCACCTTGAACATTCACATCAGCCTCATAACTTTTCTTTTTTTCTTTTTTTTTTTTTAAAGCCTCATAACTTTCAAGCAAATGACTTCCAAGTTGACATTTCTAGCCTAGACTTTTCGGCTTGACTCATTGTTACCTATTACGTATCCCCAAATAGGTGCCATGTTGGCAACTCAAACTCTATGTACTTAAAATGTTTACTTATCTTCCCCCAAACAGAGAAAAGACACTGGCTAGAGTCAGAATTACTTGTTTTGAGTCCTGGCTTTGAGTCTTCCTAGCTGTGTGAGCTTTAGCAAAAATGTCTTTTTTTTTTTTCCTTAAAAGATTATTTATTTGAGAACGAGAGCGAGTGTACACATGTGCGTGCACAAGTTGGGGGGAGGAGCAGAGGGGGAGGGAGAGGGACAAGCGAACTCTGCACTGAGCGTGGATTCCTATGAGGGGCTTGATCCCAGGACCCTGAGATCATGACCTGAGTCGAAATCAAGAGTCAGACACTCAACCAACTGAACCACCCAGGCGCCCCAGAAGCTGCTGATTTGGAATAAATGGTGAGGAAGCCTTTGAGAAGATAGTATTTGGGCTTGAAAAGTGGGGGGATACTTCAGAAATCTACATGTCCTCCTTTTATAGGACCCGCCAGATCTAAATCTGAGTATACACATAGGTGCAGCGTACTCTGGCTTCCTGCCCCCTGTCGGGAAGCAGAAGATCTGAACACCATTTTTGCTTTTGGACCTGCTCCAGGCTTCATTTCACGCTTGCTTGGTTCCAACCTGGTTCCAACCCTGGCTCTGCTGTCCAGAGCCTGTGTTGATTCCTGTGTGTCCAGCTCACCTTATTCTCTGGCTATGGCTGAAATCTGGGCTTTCGAGTGGGCTCAAATTTGATCTCAGGTTTGCATCTCCTTTTCTTAGGCTTTGACCTCCTTGATTTAGAAAATTACACGGATGATGCTGGCAACAAAAGCCAACCATCAATGAGCTTTACCAAGAGACAGGCATTTAAAATGGGTGTAGGTCAAGTCGATCAGCGAACACAGACTAGACACAAGGAACGGCCTGCAGGGGTGTTCACTTAGGCGGCAGCGCCAAAGCCGCACCCTGGCCCTTCCTCACTGTGGCAGAGCTCGGGCTGGGCACCGCAGAAGCCCACCTGAACATGTAACGGAAGTGAGCTCCTCTTGCCCCTTTTTGGTTTTCTACACTCTATTTCTACTTAGTGTTTGCTCAGGGAGCAGCTCCCAGCCTTCGTGTTTGACCTCAGATGAATCCTTTTACCAAAGAATGCGATTTCCGATGTCATAAGCACTCAAAGGCCAGATCCAGAATACTTTATTCATCTTCCTTTTAAAATCTTTTTTTTTTTTAAAGATTTTATTTATTTATTTGAGAGAGAGAATGAGATAGAGAGCATGAGAGGGGGGAGGGTCAGAGAGAGAGGCAGACTCCCTGCTGAGCAGGGAGCCCGACGTGGGACTCGATCCCGGGACTCCAGGATCATGACCTGAGCTGAAGGCAGTCGCTTAACCAACTGAGCCACCCAGGCGCCCCTTTTAAAATCTTTTGAAGGCGGCTATCATTTCAGAGATCGACAATGTGGTCTGTTTATTCCTACTCCTCAAGAACATGAGAAAGCAAACTGGATATTAGAAGGGAAGAAAACCAAAACCACCATTTCCAAGCTGGTATGGTTCCAAGAAACAGAAAGTGAAGAAGGAATTCCTTGTCGCTCTCTCCTGACTGTTACTCCAGGTCTGGGAGCTGCCCAGGGAGATTGAGGGAACACAGAAGCCAAACTCCCCTTGGAGAATCGAGGGGCAGAGTTCTTTCTTTGTAGTGACGACTAGACAGCTCTGCCAGTTAGTGTGGGGCCGTAGGCCTGGCATTTGAACAGGAAGTGGGGCCAATCCTAAATGAAATCAAACTGTGAATAAAGGAGGATTAAAATAAAAATTGACAGCACAGTTCACAGAGCTGGTGTGTGGCTCAGCTGCCTGGAAGTCGCTGCCATCATCCGCCTTGGAGACGAGACATGAAAAATCGCCTAGATAGCTACTGGCTGAGGAGGTTGTGAGAAGCGCGTCTGCCTGCACTTTGCTGGGCCTGTGACGCTCCGAAGGTAAGAGGGGCTGGTGAGAATGTTGACAGGCCGATAAGTTTCTTTGGAAACAGCCTAGAAAGCCTGCCAGGAATGCAGGAAGTTCATATTCTAATTCAACAGCTCTACTCCCCAGGCATTATAACTGCAGCCTTAGGGTTTGAAAAGAACCATTTCAGAAAGGACACTGGATTAGGAATCGGGAACTCTGAACTGCCTCTGCTAACTGGATGTATAACCTTGACAGAATGCTTCATTCTCCCTCGGGCCCATGTGTTTCGAAGTGCGGTTTTAGGTTGGAGGGGAGAGGAGGGAGGCAGGAGACTGGGTGGAGGGGCAGTGGGGAGGGATGAGATCTGGTTCCTGTGTTTCTGGGCCTAGGCTGGGCAGACCCAGGGCCCAAGAATGGAGACGTGCAGAACAGGATGTGGCCAACACTGCTCTAAAAAGTCTTTAGCTTTTCACCCACCCTCACGACTGAAGTATTTCCGTCAGAAGAGGGTTGAAGAATGTCCAAGTCCTGAGCATCAGAACCTGTGAATGTGATCTTGTTTGGAAGAAAGATATTTGCATTTGTAATGAAGGATCTCAAGATCAGATCATTGTGGATTTGGGGTGGGCCCTAAATCCAATAACAAGTGTCCTTACAAGAGAAACACAGAGGGAGGATTGGGGACTCGGACACACAGGGGAGGCCACGTGAAGACAAGGCAGAGACTGGATTCTGCAGCTCCCAGTCAGAGACACCTGGAGTCACCTGAAGTTGAGAGACGCATGGAGGGGTCCCCCATAGAGACTTCAGAGGGGGTGCAGCTCTGTTAACACCTTGACTTCAGACTTCTGGCCACCAGAACTGAAAGGGACTAAGTTTCTGTTGTTTTAAGTCACACAATTTGGAGTAATTTGTTAGTGCAGCTCTAACAACACCCCTGTGAACAAAGCAGTCTAGCATCTCTTTAAAAATACTTCCTTACTCACCGTGGGGTCTCAAAGATGTTCATCTAAAGCAGCTCCAAGATTTAAACAGGCGCAGGGGGCAGTAATACATCTGTCTAACCCTATTGAAAGCCAAGCTATTCCTAGAAAGAAGATAATTCACTGATTTAATTCAACTCTGAGGTGAACACCCAAGTGGTAGAGGTCCTTTAAGCTGTTTGGTGATGTGGCCTGGAGGAGACGCCCCTTCCACAAGCACTTGCTGAGAGAAGACAAGGTAGGCTGACAGCACAGAATGGCCAATGAGGAGTTGTCGGCACTGGTCATTTCCGGTGTGAGTGCTTCTGGGTGAGACTGTGGTTCTCAACCAGCACACGCCCGCATACACTCCCTGACATGGCAGGCCTCCTTACGCACCAGTGATACTCCCCATCCTTCACATAGGGTGTGCCCTTCATCCTCAGGTCTCGTTCATTCTCTGACTCAATAATAGGACAAGTGCATTCTGAGCCCTGACAGTGGGCTGGCCACCCCACACGCCCACCCAACTGCCCAGTGATCCATGACATGATTTACAAAAAGAATGGCAGGTATGCAGAAGTAAGTAGAGGGATAGGTGTGGCCCCAGAATAACTTGAAGCTAACTGGTTGACCAGCAAGCCAAGGGGAGAGAGAGAGAGAGAGAGAGAGAGAGAGAGACAGACAGACAGACAGACAGACTGTAGTACAAAGATGCAACAAAAAATGGTCAATTGGTCAAGAAAGCTGAGATGATTACTAATTTAAAGTACCCTCGAGGTTTTCGTTACTGAATTCACTACTTGTCTGTGCCAGGATCAAAAGAACTTCCACACAGAACTTCATTCAGGTAGAATAGTTTTTTTGTTGTTAGGTTCTTGGGAGAGAACGTTGAGAGGAATCAGACGCACTATACGGTTTAAGTGAATGTAAGTGGTTTTAAAAAGGGGAGCTACAGAAGTGCTCTAGGAGGTATTTTCCTTCACATAGAAACAAGTTATTACAATTCTAACTGCACATTTCAGTTCTGATGGGTTAAGTGTTTTATTTAAAAAATTTTTTAAAGATTTTATTTATTTATTTGAGAGAGAGAGCTTGAGGAAGGGGAGGGGCAGAGGGAGGAGGAGAAGCAAACTCCCTGCTGAGCAGGGAGCCTGATGTGGGGCTCGATCCCAGGACCCCGAGATCATGACCTGAGCTGAAGGCAGATGCTTAACCAACTGAGCCACCCAGGTATCCCTTTTAAAAAATTTTTAAAAAAGATTTATTCATTTATTTTAGAAAGAGAGAGTGTGTGAGCATGGTGAGGAGCGGCAGAGGGAGAGAATCTTAAGCAGACTCCATGCTGAGCACAGAGCCCGATGCAGGGCTCCATCCCATGACCCTAAAATTACAACCTGAGCCAAAACCAAAAGTCAGATGCTTAACCTACTGTGCCACCCAGGCACCCCTGTTTTTATTTTTAATTGTGGTAAAATACACATAACATAAAATTTGCCATCTTAACCCTTTTTAAGTGTAAAGTTTAGTAGCCTTTAGTACATTCACAGCGCCGTGCAACCTGTCTCCAGAATGTTTTCATGCTGTAAAACTGAAACTCTGTTGCCACCTCCCTATTCTCCCCTCCCTCCTGCCCTGGCCAACACCATTCAACTTTCTGTCACAATGAATTTGCTCTAGGCACCTCATATAAATGGAATCACACAGTATTTGTCCTTTTGTGTCTGGCTTCTTTACCTTAGCATAGTATCTCTGAGGTTCATCCATGTTATAGCATATGACAGGATCACCTTCCTTTTTAAGGCTGAATAATATTCCATTGCATGGACAGACCCCCTTCTGTTTATCCAATGACAGATATTTGGGTTGCTTCTACCTGTACATGCACAAATTAATTAAATCTGTTTACATCTTCTTTTGTGGCTAAAATTCTAGTGCCTTTCTTTGCATATTTTCATATCTCATTTACAACTAAATACACAATGTAGCGGGTAGTTGTGAATGACCCTGAAGAGATTCCTGGAGGCGTAAACCAATCTTTCTCAAGGGGTTCCTCTTTCATCCAAAAATTCACCCAAAGGAACCCTACTGCACATTGACGAAACAATTTTTAGCAGTTGTATTCTTGTTTGGTCATGAAGAATGCACGTAGCCTCTTTGCCAAGGGGTCTTGTTAATTACATACCTGAACTGAAATTGATTTCCATATTCTAGTGGAAGACACTCATTGGCAAATACTTCAGTATTCTATGACATTGTTCCCTGGAACTTCCAACCCCTCAGGTTGTTCTAATGGATTGCGAATGGCATGTCTCTTATGGTGCAATCTACAACAGGAAGGCTATATTCCTCATCCTTAAATTCCAGATGAAAAGTCCTCTATTACCCAAGCATTGCTTGAAATAGAGATTTGGGGGTCCACATTTCCCCCTAACAGATTCTACAGATATTATGAGCATTATAATGCTTTCATGTCATCTTAATTTTTTAAAGACAGTCCTTAATTTCTGTTGAAAGGCTAAAGTGCATTGTTATGCCAGGCAGGTGGTCCCAGGCCAGGTAACATCTCAGACCAACCACTCCACTGCAGAGACCAAGGAGAACACAGAGACCACCACAGGAATATAGGAACCAGTCCCTTCTCTGCCCTGACAGCCCTGCCTTAGATCTTCCTGGATGTCAAATTTGAAAAGAGCAAGGGGGAGGCTTGGAACTATCAAGGAGTGATCACTTCTCTGTGTCATCAAAGAGGTTCCCACTCCACTAATTACTTGATGCACAACCTTGGCTCACCCCATAACTGCTCTGTGCCTCACTTTCCTCATTTGCAATAAGGGGTTAATAGTGGTACCTACATCACTGTGTTACAATTATTAAATGAGTTGACATTTGTGAAATGCTTAGAAGAGCGTCTTGTACATACTTAGTTCTCAGCATATGTTAACTGTCATTTTATTATTAGGTTACTGCTTTGGACTGGATTAGAGCCAATCTCCTATCTTTTCCCTTCTCACCTCGTCCCCCTTCCCTAACTACCCAGTGAGAACACCCCACAGATTTCACTGGTTTTTACCCCATGGGTTTTTGCTTTGGCTGACACCAGCCCCCCGAGTTCCTCCTTGCTCCCTACCATCCCCACTGTTCCCACCAGAGCTGTTGAGGACCAGCAGCCAGCCCAGGCTTCTGCAGTTGCAGAAGTGCAAGACGCCAGCCCAGATCCCCATGGCTGATCTCCGCCACCATGTGCGTGCTGTGGGCTCCAACTCTGCACTTGCACTTCACCAGCCTGACTCCTCTCACCAGCCTCTACTGTCATGCGTGAACTCATGGCAACGTCTTACAGCCATAGAATTGCACGCCAATAGCCAAGGCCCCTTTAGCTGCTTGTGGGCCCAGACTCTTTCCTGTCACTGGCCCTATACCACTGGCTCAACTGCAACTAGATACCCTTCCCCCACCCCCAAGCCACCACTTGCACACCCTTGACCCAACCTCTGTCACTGGCCTCCACTGCCGTGTGCACACCCATGGGGAGACCATGTAGCCACAGGAGGAAATACTGAGAGCCAGGGCCCCTGCAGCAGCTTACGGGCCCAGTTCTAGCCTGTTTTCTGTCACAGGCCTGTACCATTGGGCTTACTTGCAACTAGTCCTGCTAGCTGTGTATCTGCATGCTTCTGGCTTGACTTCCAACACTGGCCCCTAGTGCTGTGTACCTGTGGCAAGAACCAGCAGCCATAGGAGCATATGCTGACAGCCAGGGCCACACCCACAGCCACCACTGTGCCCCTGCTGCCTGCCCTGGTGCCCACGACTATGTTTGTGTCTGTACACCAGCCCCTGCCACACCCAGGCACCCATGGCTGACCCCCACAGCCAAGTGTGTGCACACTGTCAGCTCGGGCAACCACTGCCGCCTGCTCTGATCTCTAGCTGTTGGAGCTGAAGGTGTTGCTGAGGACCTAAATAGTCTTTGCAGCCTCTTTGGAGCCTTCCAGCACTCATCAAGGACAAGGCAGTTGTCAATGCTGTGGACCCCAGTGGCCTGAGCTGATGAGGTACCACACCCTCTAGACCCAGAGCCGCCATATATCCCTGCACTTGGTGCCTTGACCCACTAGAACCTGTGTTATGGCATGTTCCACCAAGCTGCCACCCACAGGTAAACATCTTAGTCCATAAAATTAGTCCATAAAGTCTGTTAGAGGTGTCTGTTTCTTCAAATGTGCAGACACCTACTCAAGGCTACAGAATCATGAAGAATCAGAAAAACATGACTTCATCAAAAGAACCACAACCTACAGTAGATAAAAACTATGAACTTCCAGTAACTGACCCCAAAGAAATGGAGATACAGGAATTGCCCAACAAAGAATCCAAAATAATTTTTCTAAAGATGCTCAGAGAAATATAGGAGAACATAGATAAACAATTTAATGAAATCAGGAAAACAACACAGGAACAAAACGAGAAGTTCAACAGAGATAGAAAACATTAAAAAGAGCCAAACTGAAATTTTGGAGCTGAAGAGTACAATGACTGGACAGAAGAACTCAACAGAGAGCTTCAACAACAGACTGTACCAAGCAGAAGACAGAACCAGTGAGCTCAAAGACAGATCATTTGAAATTAACTAATCAGAGGAGCAAAAAGAAAAAAAAAAAAAGAACAGGAATGAAGAAAACCTACGGAACTTATTGGATACTATTAAGAGAGACAATCTATGTATCACTGGAGTCCCAGTTAAGAGAAGGAGAAAAGAGTAAAAAGCTTATTTAAAGAAATAATGGCTGAGGCACCTGCTGGCTCAGTCAGAAGAGCATGGGACTCTTGATCTCAGGGTTGTGAGTTCGAGCCCCACGTTGGGTGTAGAGATTACCAGAAAATATAAATAAACAAAAATTTAAAGAACTAAAAATAAGAAATAATGGCTGAGAACTTCTTAAACCTGGAAGATTTGGATACCCAGCTTTGTGCAGCTGAAAGGTCACCCCAAAATTTCAATATAAAATGATTTTCTTTTTTAAAAATTTTTATTGCCTTTATCTCAGCAAAACTATTAATTATATTCTTATAATCAAAATGTGCACACAATTTTTATTTCATTCATAGTACAACATTTCTTGAGTCATTTTAGTTGTAAATAGCTTCTTAGGGATTTAAATTTGGAGAAACTTTGTTCTACAGAGGCACTACCACTTAGAATTTCTTTTTCTTTTTTTCTTTTTCAACAAGACACATTATAATAAAACTGTCTAAAATCAAAGGCAAAGAAAAATTGTAAAACAGCAAGAGAAAAATACTTCTCTGACATAACGGAAACCCGTAACACCATCAGCAGAATTCTCAGCAGAAATCTTTGCAGGCCAAGAGAGAATGGGATGATACATTTAAAGTGCTAAAGGGAAAAAAAAACCCCTGGCAACCAAGAACACTTTACCCAGAAAAGATGTCTTCCAGAAATGAAGGAGAGATAAGGGCATTCCCTAATAACCAAAACCTGAGGGAGTTATCACAGCCAGACTTGCCTTATAAGAAATGCTGAAAAGGAGTTCTTGAAGCTGAAACAAAAGGGCACTAGCTAGTAACTTGAAAACATATTTAGAAATGCAATACCAATAGACAATACACTGGTAAAGTTGAGTATACAGTCAGATTCAGAACACTCTAATACTGTAATATGGAGATGTGCTAACCACATAACTCTAGCAAAAAGATTAAAGGACAAAAATATTAAAAGAAGCTATAGCTACAATAATTCCACAGTGGATACACAATTTAAAAAGATACAAATCATGACATCAAAAACATAAATGTGGGGCAGGGAAATAAAAGGGTAGAGTTTTTATATGGGATTACAGTTAAATTGTTACCAGTTTAAAATAGACTATTTATCTATAAGATGTTTTAAGTAAGTCATGGGGTAACCACAACCTACAGTAGATAACATAAAATAAAAAGAAGGCAATCAAAGTATACCACTATCAGCTCACAAAGGAAGATAGTAAGAGAGGAAGAAAGAAACAAAGAAACTACAAAACAGCCAGAAAACAATTAACAAGAAGGCAATAGTTGGGAGGGGGTAGGGGAATGGTGAAACAGATGAAGGGGATTAAGAGTACAATTGGGGCATCTGGGTGGCTCAGTCGTTGGGCGTCTGCCTTCGGCTCAGATCATGATCCTGGAACTCTGGGATCGAGCCCCACATCGGGCTCCCTGCGCAGCGGGAAGCCTGCTTCTCCCTCTCCCACTCCCCCTGCTTGTGTTCCCTCTCTCTCTGTGTCTCTCTCTGTCAAATAAATAAAATCTTTAAAAAAAAAAAAGAGTACACTTATCATGATGAGCACTGAGTAATATAAAGAATTACTGAATCACTGTATTGTACACCTGAAACTAATATAACACTGTATGCTAATTATATTGGAATTTTAAAAAAATAAATAATCATTTTAAAAAAGAAGGCAACAAACAGTAAGTTCTTACCTATCAACAATTATTTAAAATGTAAGTGGATTAATTTCTCCAATCAAAAGGCACAGAGCAGCTGAATGGATAAAAAACAAAACCTAACTATATGCTATCTACAAAAGACTCACTTTGACTTCAATGACATACACAGGCTAAAAGTGAAGGGATGGAAAGAGATACCCTACAAAAATGGAAAGCAAAGAAAGCAGGGGTAACTATACTCGTATCAGACAAATAGACTTAAGTCAAAAACTGTAACAAGAGACAACAAAGGTCGGGGTACCTGGGTGGCTCAGTCAGTTAACCACCTGACTCTTAGTTTTGGCTCAGGTCATGATCTCAGGGTCCTAGGATTGAGCCCCACATCAGGCTCCCTGCTCAGTGGGGAGTCTGCTTGTCTCCTATTCTCTTTGCTTCACAAGCCCCCCAAATAAATAAATAAATCTTAAAAAAAAGACAATGAAGGTCATTATATATTGACAAAGGGGTCAATTCATCAAGAGACTATAACAACTGTAAATATATATGCACCCAATATCAGAGCACCTAAATATATTAAGCAAAAACTAACAGATCTGAAGGGAGTAAAGGATGACAATACAATAATAATAGGAAATATCAATACACCACTTTCAACAGTGGATAGATCATCCAGACAGAAAATCAGTAAGAAAATACTGGGTTCAAACTGTACTTTAGACCAAAAGGACCTTTTAGATGTATATGAAACGTTCCATCCAACAGCAAGCAGAATGTAATTCTTCTCATGTGTACACAAAACATTCTTCAGGATAGATCATATGTAAGGTCATGAAACAAGTCTCAGCAAAATTCAAAAGACTGAAATCACACCAAGTATCTTTTCCAAGCACAATGATATAAAACTAGAAATCACTAACAAGAGGAAAACTGGAAAATTCACAAGCATGTGAAAATTAAGCAACACATTCTTGAACAACAAATGGATCAAAGATAGAATCAAAAGAGAAATAAAAAAGTATCTTGAAACAAATGAAAATGGAAACACAATATACCAAAACTTATAGGATGCAACAAAAGCAGTGCTAAAGGGGAAATTTAGAGTGACAAATGTGTGCCTACATTAAGACAAAACAAAGATCTCACATAAACAAGCTGACTTTATACCTTGATCAAGGGACTAGGAAAACAAGAATAAAACTAAGCCTAAAGTTAAGAGAAGGAGGGAGATAACAAAGACCAGAGCAGAAATAAAAGAGCTAGAAAATAGAAAAATAATCAAAAAGATCAACAAACCTAAGAGTTGCTTTTTGAAAAGATCAAAATTGACAAACCTTTAGCTGTACTTACCAAGAAAAAAGAGAGAAGATCTAATAAATATAATTATAAATGCAAGAGGACACATTACAATTGATAGCATAGAAATACAAAGTATCAGGGGCACGTGGGTGGCTCAGTCGGTTGAGGATCTGACTCTTGGTTTTGGATCAGGTCACGATCTTGGTGTCGTGGTATGGAGCCCTGCGTCAGGCTCCACGCTCAGTGGGGAGTCTGCTTGGGATTCTCTCTCTCCTTCCCTTTGTGCCCCGCCCCTGCTTGCTCATGCTCTGTCTCTCTAAAATAAATAAATCTTTAAAATAGATAAATAAATAGAAATACATAAGAGACTGCTATGAAAAATTATGCATAAACAAATTGAGCAACCTAGAAGAAATGGATGAATTCCTAGAAATGGGCAAACTACTAAATCTGAATCCTGAAGAAATAGAAAATCTGAATAGATTAATAACAAGTTAGAGGACTGAATCAATAATTTAAAAACCTCCAAACAACAACAAAAAACCCCAAAACAGATGGTTTCATGGGTGAATCCTACCAAACATTTAAAGGAGTAATACCAATTCTTCTCAAATTCTTTCAAAGAAATTGAAGAGGAAGGAACATTACCAAACTCAGCATTACAAGGTCATCATTACTGATACTAAAGTCAGAGAAGGAAACTACCAGCAAGGAAAACTACAGTCAATATCCCTGATAAATATAGGTACAAAAATCTTCAACAAAATGCCAGCAAACTGAATTCAACAGCATATTTAAAGGATCATATACCATGGTCAAGAAATAATACAATCATCTCAATAAATGCAGAAAAAGCATTTGACAAAATTTAACATCCATTCTTGATAAAAACTCAACAAATTGGATATAAAAGAAACATACTTCAACATCATAAAGGCCATATATGAAAAGCCCACAGCTAACATCATACTCAATGGTGAAAGGTTGAAAGCTTTCTTTTTAAGATCAGGAACAAAACGGGGGCGGAGCAAGATGGCGGAGGAGTAGGCGACCTGGATTTCGTCTCCTCTCAGGAATTCAGCTGGATAGGGATCAAACCATTCTGAACACCTACAAACTCAACAGGAGATCGAAGAAAAGAAGAGCAACAACTCCCTGAACAGAAAAGCGACCACTTTCTGGAAGGGAGGACGTGCGGAGAAGGGAATCCGAGGCGATATTCGGGAGGATAGACGGTGGGGGAGGGGCCTCCGTCAGCCGCTTCTGGCAAGTGATAGAGCCGCGGAGCACAAAATCGGAACTTTTAAAAGTCTGCTCCGCCGAGGGACATCACTCTGGTGGCTAAGCGGGGGGTGAAACCCTCCGGGACAGTGGGGTCTCAGGACCCTCGGGGTCACAGAAAGAACGGGGGTGCCTGAGTGCGGCAGAGCTCCCAGGTATCGGAGCAGGGAGGCCGGCTGCAGAGGCGGAGCCCAGGCGCGGGCTCTCAGCTCGGGGTGGCCATCAACCGTGATCCGCAGCACAGTCGGGCCCCTGCTCCTCCAGCAGGGACCCAACAAGCGGCGGATCCGGGGAGACTCACCTTCCTCCCCCGGGAAGAGCCGCGCGGGAGTGCACCGCAGGGATCTGCTGGGTTTGGAGACTCCACCCGGGGTCGGGTGCCAGAGAGAGAAACGCGCGGTCACAGGCCGGGTGAGCACGGAGTGCAGCTGGAGACCGGGGAGACGGGAGTGACTGATGGCTTTTCTCTGGGGGCGCACTGAGGAGCGGGGCCCGAATTCTCGGCTCCTCCAGGGCAGAGATTGGGAGGCCGCCATTTTCACTCTCCGCCTCCAAAGCTGTACGGAAAGCTTGCAGGGAACAAAAGCCCCGGAGAGCAAACCCGAGCAGATTACTTAGCCCGGACCGGGCAAGGGCGGGGGAATTCCGCCTCCGGCAGAGACATTTGGAAACCACGGCAACAGGCCCCTCCCCAGAAGATCAGCGAGAACAGCTAGCCAAGACCAAGTTTACCGATCAATGAGAACGGCAGAACTCCAGCGCTAGGGGACTACTGCACATAGAATTCATGGCTTTTTTACCATGATCCTTTAGTCTTTCAAAGTTAATTTTTTTTAACTGGTTTTTTTTTTTTTTGAATTTTTCTTTTTCCCTTTTTCAACCAACATCTTATCAATCCCTTTTTTTTAAAAAAACCTTTTTATTTTTCATTTTTATAGTCATATTCTATCCCTTCATAGTAGTTACCCGTATTTTTGGCATATATATATAAGTTGTTCTCTCTTTAAAATTTTGAGATAGTTTCTTCTAACAGATTAAAATATACCCTAAATCTCTAGTATATGGTGTTTTCTACTCCCCTGCCTGATCACATCCTCTCCCTTTTTTTTTCTTTTTTCTTTTTTTAAATCCTCTTCTTTCTTTTTTCAAACAACTTCTTATCAATTCCTTTTATAAAATTTTTTATAATTTCCATCTTTACAGTCATATTCCATCCCTTCATCATATCAACCCTTATTTTGGTACATATGTTAGTTTTTCTTTCTTTAAAATTTTGGGAGGCACTTTCTTCTAAAAGACCAAAATATACCCCAAATCTAGTGTGTGGCACTGATCTATATACCAGCCTGATCATATTTGATCACATTCTGGTTTTTTTTTGTTGTTGGTTGTTGTTGTTTTGTTTTGTTTGTTTTTGTTTTTATCTTTATCTTTTTCTTTTTCTTTTTTCTCTCTTTCCCTTTCTTTTCCCACTGCTTCAGGTCTTTTCTGATTTGTTTAGAGTATATTTTCTGGGGACGTGGTTACTCTGCTAGCATTTTGTTCTCTCATTAATCGATTCTCCTCTGCACAAAATGACAAGACGGAAAAAATCACCTCAACAAAAAGAACAAGAGGTAGTACCGACTGCCAGGGACCTACTCAATACGGACATTAGTACGATGTCAGATCTAGAGTTCAGAATCATCACTTTAAAGATACTAGCTGGGCTTGAAAAAAATATGGAAGTTATTAGAGAAACCCTTTCTGGAGAAGTAAAAGAACTAAAATCCAACCAAGTAGAAATCAAAAAGGCTATTAATGAGGTGCAATCAAAAATGGGGGCACTAATTGCTAGAATAAATGAGGCAGAAGAGAGAATCAGTAATATAGAAGACCAAATGATGGAAAATAAAGAAGCTGAGAAAAAGAGAGATAAACAACTACTGGATCACGAGGGCAGAATTCGAGAGATAAGCGATACCATAAGACGAAACAACATTAGAATAATTGGGATCCCAGAAGAAGAAGAAAGAGAGAGAGGGGCAGAAGGTATAATGGAGCAAATTATAGCAGAGAACTTCCCTAATTTGGGGAAGGAAACAGGCATCAAAATCCAGGAAGCACAGAGAACCCCTCTCAAAATCAATCAAAATAGGTCAACACCCCGACATCTAATAGTAAAACTTACGAGTCTCATAGACAAAGAGAAAATCCTGAGAGCAGCTCGGGAGAAGAGATATGTAACCTACAAGGGTAGAAACATTAGATTGGCAACAGACCTATCCACAGAGACCTGGCAGGCCAGAAAGGACTGGCAGGATATATTCAGAGCACTAAAGGAGAAAAATATGCAGCCAAGAATACTCTATCCAGCTAGGCTGTCATTGAAAATTGAAGGAGAGATAAAAAGCTTCCAGGACAAACAAAAACTAAAGGAATTTGCAAACACAAAACCAGCCCTACAAGAAATCTTGAAAGGGGTCCTCTAAGCAAAGAGAGACCCTAAAAGCAACATAGACCAGAAAGGAACACAGACAATATACAGTAACAGTCACCTTACAGGCAATACAATGGCACTAAATTCCTATCTTTCAATAGTTACCCTGAATGTAAATGGGCTCAATGCCCCAATCAAAAGACACAGGCTATCAGACTGGATTAAAAAACAAGACCCATCGATATGCTGTCTGCAAGAGACTCATTTTAGACCGAAAGACAGCCCCAGATTGAAAGTGAGGGGGTGGAAAACCATTTACCATGCTAATGGACACCAAAAGAAAGCTGGGGTGGCAATCCTTATATCAGACAAATTAGATTTTAAACCAAAGACTGTAATAAGAGATGAGGAAGGACATTATATCCTACTTAAAGGGTCTATCCAACAAGAAGATCTAACAATTGTAAATATCTATGCCCCTAACATGGGAGCAGCCAATTATATAAGGCAATTAATAACAAAAGCAAAGAAACACATTGACAACAATACAATAATAGTGGGGGACTTTAACACCCCCCTCACTGAAATGGACAGATCGTCTAAGCAAAAGATCAACAAGGAAATAAAGACTTTAAATGACACACTGGACCAAATGGACTTCACAGACCTATTCAGAACATTCCATCCCAAAGCAACGGAATACACATTCTTCTCTAGTGCCCATGGAACATTCTCCAGACTAGATCACATCCTAGATCACAAATCAGGTCTTAAACAGTACCAAAAGATTGGGATCATTCCCTGCCTATTTTCAGACCACAATGCTTTGAAACTAGAACTCAATCACAAGAGGAAAGTCGGAAAGAACTCAAATACATGGAGGCTAAAGAACATCCTACTGAAGAATGAATGGGTCAACCAGGCAATTAAAGAAGAATTAAAAAAATACATGGAAACCAAGGAAAATGAAAACACAACTGTTCAAAATCTTTGGGATGCAGCAAAGGCAGTCCTAAGAGGAAAGTATATAGCAATACAACCCTTTCTCAAGGAACAAGAAAGGTCTCAAGTACACAACCTAACCCTCCACCTAAAGGAGCTGGACAAAGAACAGCAAATAAAGCCTAAACCCAGCAGGAGAAGAGAAATCATAAAGATCAGAGCAGAAATCAATGAAATAGAAACTAAAAGAACAGTAGAACAGATCAACGAAACTAGGAGCTGGTTCTTTGAAAGAATTAACAAGATTGATAAACCCCTGACCAGACTTATCAAAAAGAGAAGAGAAATGACCCAAATCAACAAAATCATGAATGAAAGAGGAGAGATCACAACCAACACCAAAGAAATACAAACAATTCTAAGAACATATTATGAGCAACTCTATGCCAGCAAATTAGATAACCTGGAAGAAATGGATGCATTCCTAGAGATGTATCAACTACCAAAACTGAACCAGGATGAAATAGAAAACCTGAACAGACCTATAACCACTAAGGAAATTGAAGCAGTCATCAAAAATCTCCCAAAAAACAAAAGCCCAGGGCCAGATGGCTTCCCAGGGGAATTCTACCAAACATTTCAAGAAGAATTAATACCTATTCTTCTGAAACTGCTCCAAAAAATAGAAATGGAAGGAAAACTTCCAAACTCATTTTATGAGGCCAGCATTACCTTGATCCCCAAGCCAGACAAAGACCCCATCAAAAAGGAGAATTACAGACCAATATCCCTGATGAACATGGATGCAAAAATTCTCACCAAAATACTAGCCAAGAGGATCCAACAGTACATTAAAAGGATTATTCACCACGACCAAGTGGGATTTATCCCTGGGCTGCAAGGTTGGTTCAACATCTGCAAATCAATCAATGTGATACAATACATTAACAAAAAAAAGAACAAGAATCATATGATCCTCTGAATAGATGCAGAAAAAGCATTTGACAAAGTACAGCATCCTTTCTTGATCAAAACTCTTCAGGGTATAGGGGTCGAGGGTACATACCTCAATATCATAAAAGCCATCTATGAAAAACCTACAGCGAATATCATTCTCAATGGGGAAAAACTGAGAGCTTTCCCCCTAAGGTCAGGAACGCGGCAGGGATGTCCACTATCACCACTGCTATTCAACATAGTATTGGAAGTCCTAGCCACAGCAATCAGACAACAAAAAGAAATCAAAGGCATCCAAATTGGCAAAGAAGAAGTCAAACTCTCACTCTTTGCAGATGATATGATACTTTATGTGGAAAACCCCAAAGACTCCACCCCAAAATTGCTAGAACTCATACAGGAATTCAGTCAAGTGGCAGGATATAAAGTCAATGCACAGAAGTCAGTGGCATTCCTATACACCAACAACAAGACAGAAGAAAGAGAAATTAAGGAGTCGATCCCATTTACAATTGCACCCAAAACCATAAGATACCTAGGAATCAATCTAACCAAAGAGACAAAGGATCTGTACTCAGAAAACTATAAAATATTCATGAAAGAAATTGAGGAAGACACAAAGAAATGGAAAAACGTTCCATGCTCATGGATCGGAAGAACAAATATTGTGAAGATGTCAGTGCTACCTAGAGCAATCTATACATTCAATGCAATCCCCATGAAAATACCATCCACTTTTTTCAAAGAAATGGAACAAATAATCCTAAAATTTATATGGAACCAGAAAAGACCCCGCATAGCCAGAGGAATGCTGAAAAAGAAGGGCAAAGCCGGCGGCATCACAATTCCGGACTTCCAGCTCTATTACAAAGCTGTCATCATCAAGACAGCATGGTACTGGCACAAAAACAGACACATAGATCAATGGAACAGAATAGAGAGCCCAGAAATGGACCCTCAACTCTATGGTCAACTCATCTTTGACAAAGCAGGAAAGAATGTCCAATGGAACAGAGACAGTCTCTTCAACAAATGGTGTTGGGAAAATTGGATAGCCACATGCAGACGAATGAAACTGGACCATTTCCTTATACCACACACAAAAATAGACTCCAAATGGTTGAAAGACCTCAATGTGAGACAGGAGTCCATCCAAATCCTAAAGGAGAACACAGGCAGCAACCTCTTTGACCTCAGCCGAAGCAACTTCTTCCTAGAAACATCGCCAAAGGCAAGGGAAGCAAGGGCAAGAATGAACTATTGGGACTTCATCAAGATAAAAAGCTTTTGCAAAGCAAAGGAAACAGTCAACAAAACCAAAAGACAAGCGACAGAATGGGAGAAGATATTTGCAAATGACATATCAGATAAAGGGCTAGTATCCAAAATCTATAAAGAACTCATCAAACTCAACACCCAAAGAACAAAGAATCCAATCAAGAAATGGGCAGAAGACATGAACAGACATTTTTCCAAAGAAGACATCCAAATGGCCAACAGACACATGAAAAAGTGCTCAATATTGCTCGGCATCAGGGAAATCCAAATCAAAACCTCAATGAGATACCACCTCACACCAGTCAGAATGGCTAAAATTAACAAGTCAGGAAACGACAGATGTTGGCGGGGATGCGGAGAAAGGGGAACCCTCCTACACTGTTGGTGGGAATGCAAGCTGGTGCAGCCACTCTGGAAAACTCTATGGAGGTTCCTCAAAAAGTTGAAAATAGAGCTACCATATGATCCAGCAATTGCACTACTGGGTATTTGCCCCAAAGATACAAAAGTAGGGATCCGAAAGGTTACGTGCACCCTGATGTTTATAGCAGCCATGTCCACAATAGCCAAACTGTGGAAAGAGCCAAGATGTCCATCGACAGATGAATGGATAAAGAATATGTGGTATATATATACAATGGAATATTATGCAGCCATCAAAAGGAATGAGATCTTGCCATTTGCAACGACGTGGATGGAACTGGAGGGTATTATGTTGAGCGAAATCCGTCAAAAGGGGTAAGACATGTATCATATGACCTCACTGATATGAGGAATTCTTAATCTCAGGAAACAAACTGAGGGTTGCTGGAGTGGGGGGGGGGGTGGGAGGGATGGGGTGACTGGGTGATAGACACTGGGGAGGGTATGTGCTCTGGTAAGTGCTGTGAATTGTGCAAGACTGTTGAATCTCAGATCTGTACCTCTGAAACAAATAATGCAATATATGTTAAGAAAAAAAAAAAGAACAAGAAGGTAGCAGGAGGGGAAGAATGAGGCAGGGGAAATACGAGGGGTAGACAAACCATGAGAGACAATGGACTCTGAAAAACAAACTGAGGGTTCTAGGGGGAGGGGGGTGGGAGGATGGGTTAGCCTGGTAATGGGTATTGAGGAGGGCACATTCTGCATGGAGCACTGGGTGTTATGCACAAACAATGAACCATGGAACACTACATCTAAAACTAATGATGTAATGTATGGGAATTAACATAAGAATAAAAAAAAAAGATCAGGAACAAAACAAGTTTGCTACTCTCATCACTTCTATTCAACATAGTACTGGGAGTCCTAGCCAGAGCAGCTAGGCAATAAATAGAAATAAAAGGTATCCACATGGGAAAGAAAGAAGTAAAATTGCCTTTGTTTGCTGATGACATGATCTTAAATATGAAAATCCTAAATGCTCCAGCAAAAAAAAAAAAAAAAAAGATGAACTAATAAACAAATTTAGTAAAGTTGCAGGGTATAAAATCAATATACAATTATCAGTTGTGGGGCACCTGGGTGGCTCATTCAGTTACATGTCTGATTCTTGATTTGGGTTCAGGTCATGATCTCAGGGTTGTGAGATCAAGCCCTGCATCAGGCTCTGCACTGGGTATGAAGCCTGCTTGGGATTCCCTCTCTCCCTCTCCTTCTGGCCCTCCCTCTCTCTCTAATAAAAAATAAATAAACAAACAAATATCATTAGCCTTTTTATGCACTAACAGCAAACTATCTGATAAAGAAATAAAGAAAGCAATCCCCTTTATAGTAGCATCAAAAACAATAAAATATTCAGGGATAAATTTAACCAAGGAAGTTAAAGACATGTACAATAAAAACTATAAGATATTGATAAAAGAAATTAAAGAAGACATAAATAAACAGAAACATATCCCATGTTCATGGATCAGAAGAGTTAATATTGTTAAAATGTCCATACTGCCCAAAATCATCTATGGATTCAATGCAATCCCTATCACAATTCCAATGGTGTTCTTCAGTTCTTCACAGAAACAGAACAAACAATCCTAAAATTTGTATGGAACCATGAAAGACCCCAAATAGCCAAGGCAATCCTTAGAAAGAATGAAATTGGAGGCATCACACCTCCTTATTTCAAACTATATTACAAAGGTATTAATCAACAGTAGGGTTTGATCATAAAAACAAACACACAGTCCAATAAAACGGAATGGAGAGCCCAGGAATAAACTTATGCCTTTATGGTCAATTAATTTACAACAAAGGAGATGAGAATATATAATGAGGAAAGGATAGTCTCTTCAATAAATGTTGGGAAAACTGAACAGCCACATGCAAAAGAATGAAACTTTCTTATACCATACACAAAAATTAACTCAAAATGTATTAAAGACCTGCACATAAGACCTGAAACAATTAAAACTCTGAGAAGAAAACATAAGTAGTGAAATCCTTGACTTTGGTCTTTGTGATGATTCTTTTGAATTTGACACCAAAGGCAAAGGCAACAAAAGCAAAAATAAAGAAGTGGGACTCATCAAACTAAAAAGCTTCTGTACAGCAAAAGAAACTACCAACAAAATGAAAAGGCAAGCCTTCAAAAGGGAAATAACATACAAAAATTATATATCTAATAAAGGGTTAATGTTCAAGATATATAAAGATCTCATACAACTCAATAGCAAACAAAAAACAAAAAACAAACAAAAAAAACAATCAATTAAAAAAATAGGCAGAGGACTTGAATAGACATTTTCCCAGAGAAGACAAACAGATAGCCAACAGGTACATAAAAAGGTGCTCAATGTCATTAATCATCAGGGCATTGCAAATCAGAACCTGAGATACCACCTCACAGGTGTTAGGAGGGCTATCATCAAAAAGACAAGAAATAACTAGTGTTGGTGAGGATGCAGAGAAAAGGAACCCTCATGCATTGCTGGTGGGAATGCAAATTGGTGCAGCCACTGTGGAAAACATATGGAGGTTCCTCACAAAATTAAAAGTAGAACCACCATATGATCTAGCAATCCCACTCTGGTTATATATCTGAAAGAAATGAAATCACTATCTTAAAGAGGTATCTTCACTCTCATATTCAATTGCAGCGCTATTCACAATAGCCCAGTCATGGAAACAACCCAAACATCTACCAGTAGATGAATGCATAAAGAAAAAGTGTATATATACAATGGGATATTATTCAGCCATAAAAATGAGTGAAATCTTGCCACTTGTGACAAGGTGGATGGATCTGAGGGCATTATACTAAGGGAAGTAAGTCAGAAAAAGACAAATACTGTGTGAAATCACTTAGATGTGGAATCTAAATGCATTGAACTCATAGAAACAGAGTAGAATGGGTTCATGGAGTGAAGGAAATGGGGAGATGTTGGGCAAAGGGTACAAACTTTCAGTTGTAAGTTGAATACTATATTGTATACTTGACAGCTGCTATGAAAGTACAGTTTTAGTGTTCTCACCATAACAAAAACAACAAAATGGTAATTATGTGAGATGAAGATTGTGTGAACTAACCTTACTGTGGTCGACACTTTGTAACATAGACACATATCAAATAATCACACTGTATACCTCAAGCTTATACAATGTTCTATGTCAATCACATCTCAAACTATTTTAAAAACCCGCTAATCCCATTCATGAGGGCGGAGCCCTACCTGCAAAGACCATCACCTTTGGGGGTAAAGATTCAACATATAAGTTCCATTCAAACCAAAGCAGGGAGCAAGGCCAGAAACATGGAGAGCTTAATGAAAACCCTGAAAATATGTGGGTCATAGGAACTGGCTGGTTTTGCAGTTTTGTCTGAGAGTTGATGGTGCCAATCTGTGGATACCACCTGGAGTTGGGAAGGCTGTTTGTGAAACCACAAAGGCTTAAGAAAGAAAGAGGTGCCAGCCATGATAGCTTTTCCTCACTGTGTCCTCCATCTTCAGCCCGGTCCCATATTAGCGTAATGAGTTAGTTCCAGAAGAAATAGAGTGCTAATTCTTTTGTCCGTATGTTTCAACAGTCTGCCCCCCTTCCCATTATTCCTTCCTGCTAGACCCTCCCACTAATTCTCAAAGGACCTTCTCTTATCTTTTATGTAAACAGCATTTCAAGGTCATGAAAGAAAGATACCAACTCTTATGGCTCCTAAAGCCGCTTATAGATACTCCATTTTGCACAACCTCCTTCCATTAACTGTAGAGTTTAGCACTTCCTTCACACTAGGGTGATCTTAAATTGTCCATAGCCAGTGACGAACTCAAAAGAGGGTTGTAACGTGAAGAGGTGTGCTTGTAAATCAAAGGTTTGTGTCCCATGTCCAAAACCTGACATCTTTAGAAAATTTCCAGGATAGCCTTTTTGAGCATCATCACAGAACACATGTGGAGATGTGTTTTCGGTGAGTGTAATCAAACTGTAAGGCTGATATGGAATGCCTCTTAGCTTCTGTTTTCTCATCTGTCAAATAAGAGGGTTAGGATAGTTGCTCTCTGAGTCCCTTACAGCTCTTACTACTATAATTCTGCTAATATGGGAGGGCTTGTGGCAATGTTACATGGGATTCCCAAATCTTTCACAAATTTGTATTGTATGTTCCTCTCCACTCATTACCCAAGTCCTCCCACAACTGTGAGGATGGCAGAGAACCAGGTTGTGTTGTTCTCCCTCTAGTGCAGGGCCCTGGGTCTGGTGTCTAGAAGCAGCCTCGGGAGCCCGGAGTTCTGTTCTCTACTCTCTGGCTCGCTGCGATGTGCCACGGACAGGGCTCGGAGGGTGACTCTGACTCTCTGCTGGCTGAGAACCTCTGCTGCGGACCCAGCTCTCCAAGAGAGGGGACCAGCCTCCATCTTTGAAGCTTAGGGAGCAGGAAGTCCATTTGGGGTTAGTCTTTGGTTTAGGAAGTGGAGGGCACATGGCCCCCAGTTTTTCAGGAAAGGCATGCTTTCGGTAGTGAAGCTGTTATTTCTGTTCCTCATTTGACCCATGGTGTTTTAATCCGTGGAATGTCATAGTAGATGAGGGATGTGTGGTGGACGCTTTGAACACTCCAGCAACATCATGCATTTACTGAGGACCTGTCAATGGCCAGGCACTCAGCTTAGCCACATTTTCAAACTCATGCTTTCTCTTCAGTGCAAATGGCTTTCTGGGTCCATTTCTCCAACACCTAAAGAGACTCTTTCTTCCCATCTCTCAAGCATGGGTTTCAAATTGACCTCCTCTGTGAAGCCTCCAGAAATAATTTCAAGTCCATAGATACCACATCTCTACTTAGAATTTCCTTATGTTTATAAATGCTATGTAACATACTCATTTTAAATATGATTAAATACACTAGTTATCATCCTTCAGATTCACCATTTCTCTCCAAATCTGTTAAAAGTTACATATTTAGAAATGGTATTTTTTTTCCTACATCTCTCCTGCCCCTTATAAACACTCTCACTACCCAGGTTATCTGACACAGCTTTATCTTGTGTCATTTTATTAACTTATTCAGCAAAACTACTACTAAACTCCCACAACAGGCAGGCGCAGAAGAGACAAAGATAAATGGAACACAGTCCCAGCCTTTGAGGATTTCAAATTCCATTGGGAGAGAAGTTCCAGTAGGAAATACTTTCACTGAAGTGTGAACAGAAGTTGTAAAAACAGAAGATAGAGCAACTCACTTTGCCTGAGTCAGGAAGGCCTTAAGGGGGGGTGGGGGAGGTAGGGGGTAAATGTGAGTAGGGTTTTGAAGGATGAACAGGAGTGCCTCATGTAGATTAGAGTAAAATGTATTCTGAACAGAAGCCATTATATGTGCAAAGGCGTAGACTCATTAGTCGTCCAACTTTGACCCAGAAAATAATGAAACTCTCAGAGGAGCTGGAATGAGTTTACATGGAGATGACTGGCAAAGGATTATTAGTTTGGCAAGAAGCTTGGCAGCATGTAGTGAGAACTCTGAATGCTAAGCGAAGGGGTTTAGACATTATGTGCTCAGCAACCAGCAACAGTAGTGATTCATAAAACGACCTTTAGCTCCAAGATTTTTTTTTTAAAGATTTTATTCATTTATTTGACAGAGAGAGCGAGAGAGAGCATAAGCAGGGGGAGGGGCAGAGGCAGAGGGAGAAGCAGACTTCCCGCTGAGCCAGGAGCCCAATGCGGGACTCAATCCCAGGACCCTGAGATCATGACCTAAGCCGAAGGCAGACACTTAACCGACTGAGCCACCTGGGCGCCCCTAAGATTTTTTTTTAATAGAAATAGACTTAGAATAAATTTCTGGCTTGACAATTATGGTCAGGATATGCACAATGCCCAGAATAACACTGGACACACAGGAGGCACTGAATATGTTCCCACTGAACACGAGTTCAGAGAGTCCGAAGGGAAGAACCATAAAAAGGATGAGGCCACATTGATCACTTTTCCAAATCTCGGCTGCCATTTCTCATTCCACCAAAGACAGGAGGCCCTGTAATGACACAAAGAGAAGCTATTTTTCTCAAAAAGAACAACTCTGAGAGTGCCTGGGTGGCTCAGTCGGTGAAGCGTCTGCCTTCGGCTCGGATCATGGTCCCAGGGTCCTGGGATCAAGTCTGCATCAGGCTCCCTGCTCGGCGGGAAGCCTGCTTCTCCCTCTCCCACTCCCCCTGCTTGTGTTCCCTCTCTCGCTGTGTCTCTCTGTCAAATAAATAAATAAAAATATTAAAAAAAAAAACAACAAACAACTCTGCTTCTAGGTGCTACCGATGCCTTCATCATCACTGTGAAGGCTGAGCACCTGGGGCGACCCAGGGTTGAGCACGTCTGCTCTGGTCCCCTGGCTCTCCCCTCGTAGCTGAGGGGACTGTGCAGAAGCGACACTCACGCATTCACTGCCAACCCAGGGTCCTGGGGTTGAGCCCCGCATCGGGCTTTGCGCTCATCTGGGAGTCTGCTTGAGATCCTCTCCCTCTCCCCCTCTGCCTGCGTGCGCTCTCTCTCTCTCTCTCTCTCTCAAATAAGTATTTTAAAAGGTATTTTGAAATATTAGGCACAGATGGTTGAGCGTTTCTGCAACACTTTCTCAGATTTCTTCTCCTCCTCTTTCTTCAAAGAAAGAATGCAGTTAAAGGAATCCCTAGTGTGAGACCTGGTTTCAAGTCCCAGCTCTGTCACTTACTAGCTATATGACTTCAGTCAAGTCAGTTTACTCCCCCAAGCCTCAATTACTTTTCTGTAAAACGGGCTGTTTAAGGGTGACATAAGATAATGTGCACAAAGGGCCAAGAACAGCACCTGTTACAAAACAAGTGTTTAATACACAGTACCTATTATTGTAACAAACTCCTTCGGATGTTCCAATCTTCAAAGCCTCTGGATGAATTCCAAGAAGGACCAGAGAATACAGAATGTGTCCAGGTGACAAGTGGGGGATTATCTAGAGAATTCCCTCCTTGCATTTGGTTCCACTGAACTCTGACGGTCAGATCGAGGTTCTCAATTTCAGAACTAACTTTCATAGTGATTATCAGTGAGTCTCTAGTCTTATCTCTTTCATCCTTGCCATAAAACTCATTGTGTTTCCCAAAGTGGCCTTAGCTTAGCCTATCCATAAGCAAGCTTCTGGGTCAATGGTTGAGCTCTGGAAATGCTTTAAAAGCATTTTAAAAATCCCTAACAAGTCCTCTGAAATGATATATTCTGCCATAGGTGAGACCATCCAGTTTAAACATAAATGAAGCAATCATGTTAAATTATTAATTGCTATTAATTATAAATGAGTGGAAAAAATAATCTCATGTTGGCTCTGACCTCTTTTTAAATTCAAAGCAGGCAGATCATGAACACAATGCACTCTCTTCACCCTTCCAGAATAAGCAGGATAGCATGAACACAGGCAAGGATTCACTGAAAACAAAATCCCCCCTACGAGTATGAACAACTCACAGGCCAGCCCCAGTCCAGGAAGGAAACTGATTAAACCCGGAAGAGCTGCTCCCTCCTCCTAGCCAAGCCCCCTCAGTTAAAAGGTGACATCTCACCCACCTGTTGGGTGAAAAGGGATGGAAGCTGTAAAAATGTCCAAGGACAGAAAATCCCATACTAGTCCTTCACAGATCTATATGTCAATTACTGGTGTTTTACAAGCCTGTAGAGATGGAATTATTTCTCTTTCTTAGTTACCGTGTCTGAACAGCTTCTTGTCTGTGGTCTGTCTACAGGCCCAAGTGACAAGGACTCCAAAGTTCCAGATGTTAACAACAGGCAAGGCAGGGGTGCCTGGGTGGCTCAGTCGTTAAGCATCTGCCTTTCGCTCGGGTCATGATCCCAGGGTCCTGGGATCGAGTCCCACATCGGGCTCCTGGCTCAGCGGGGAGCCTGCTTCTCCCTCTGGCCCTCTCCCCTCTCATGCTGTTTCTTTCTCTCTCTCTCTCAAATAAATAAATAAATAAAATCTTAAAAAAAAAAAAGACACACTCGTAGGAAGGCATACTGCAAAGTGGAGAGAGTTCTCCTTGGTGACCAACGTGATGTCCGGTGAACACATTGCTGGCATTCACCGCTAGCTGTCTATACAATAGCCATGTTCACTCCCATTCTTTATTAACAGAACACCAGTGTTCTTCTGGCGACAATGTGCCCAGCTTAAAACACGACATTCCCCAGCGTCTTGAAAATAGGAGCAGACATGTGATAGATCTCTGACCAAGGAGATATAAGTAGAAGTCATAGAGTGAGGAGATTCTAGAAAGCTCCTCGTATATATATAATGAAATACATATCTGAAATATGTATTTATATATTATATGTATTTATATATTTATATATAATTATATCATATACATACATATATATTCTTTTCTAGAATGTTTATATATATAAAAAATATTTATTTATTTATTTTTAAAGATTTTATTTATTTATTTGACAGAGAGATAGAGAGAGAGCACAAGTAGGCAGAGAGGCAGGCAGAGGGAGAGGGAGAAGCAGACTCTCCACTGAGCAGGGAGCCCGACGTGGGGCTCGATCCCAGAACCCTGGGATCATGACCTGAGCCGAAGGCAGACGCTTAACCGACTGAGCCACCCAGGCGCCCCTAAAAAATATGTATATATTTAAAACAAAGTAAAACTATTGTTTTTCTAGCATTAAAACACAGAACATTCCTTTACCCTGCCCTCACGCCCCAATGGTATGTTCACATGGGTTTCTTTTCTTTTCTTTCCTTTTTTTATTGTTTATTTATTTATTTATTTATTTTTTAATAAAGATTTTATTTATTTATTTGACAGAGAGATAGACAGAAGAGCACAAGCAGAGGGAGTGGCAGAGGGAGAGGGAGAAGCAGGCTCTGCACTGAGCAGGGAACCTGATGTGGGACTTGATCCCAGGACCCTGAGATCATGACCTGAGCCGAAGGCAGACGCTTAACCATCTGAGCCACCCAGGCGCCCTCCTTTTTTTATTGTTTAAATGGGTTTCTTTCCTACTAAAGACTGTTAGCTCCTTGCGGATGAGACTGTGCCTCTTTCATCTCATAGCCCCATTACTTAGCAGAGCTTAGCACATAACAGGTATCATTAAATGGAAGAAAGGAAGGAGAAATGATATGTCAGGAGGGGGACAGGAACCCTTCCTTGGGGGGACATTTTAATGAAGAACAGTTTGTAAACAACTTCTTGTGCTAGCCACTAGGCCGTGAAGTGGGCTTAGGGCAGTCTTGTTACTCAGACTGTGCATAAAATGATTTATTACATATGGGGCATTTTAAACGTGGGCTCTTTGGAAGTTACATTTCACTGTGGAGTTCAATTCCACTTCACTCCTAGGTTTCCTCTCCAACCTTTATCAAGCATCCTGCCAGCTGGCTGACCTGCACAGCGACCAGAGGGGAGCAGGCGGGACTCCGGGCACCGGCCTGGGGCCCTGGGACTGCTGTTTTGGGAGGTGAGAAGGATCCCTGCCTCAGTGGGGATGGGCTCTGCCTCAGTCTCCACACAGAAGCCTTACCCTCCTCCGGCAGGGACTACACAGGGAGTTTTACTGAGCACCTACTGTATGCCAAGCCCTGTGCTAAGTGCTTGGGATGCATCATCTGCTCTCACAGGTGTCCTAAGAAGGTTACAACCATCCCCACTTTAGAGACAGGAAACGGTGTTTGAGAAGGAGACGCCTGCGCCCTAGGTCAGGTGGGCAGCAAACAATGGAGCTGGATTCAGGGCCAAGGGGGGGTCTCAGCCGCAGAGCAGCATCCTTAACCACCAGGCAACACTGTCTGCCCTGCACCTGACCTGACTTGGCCTCCTGAGGGAGTGGTAGCCCCCGTAACCAGGGCCACTCCCACTCCCAGATTTCCTCAAAGAAAATATGGCCATCTTCAATTTTCTTTGTCTCAATATTAGCAAGTCCTGTCTCAACTCTGCATAGCAAACTATTTCCAAATTTTGATAACTCTACAGACTGTTAATCATGTTTGGTGAGATGACTCATGTAAAGAGCCGCTCTCGTGCCTGGAAAATGAAAAAGCATATGTTGGTTTCTTTCCTCCTTCCTTTGATTAAGAACAACTGCATGTCCTCTGGAGTAGTGTTGTAAGTGTTGGTTCTAGTTAACGACAAGGATTGAGACATATTAAGATACTCTGCTATTCTTGCCATGTGTTATTTTTGATAGTTGAAAAACTATCAAAAGCAATTGTTGAACTTGAATAATAAATTGGAATTTCCCCCCCCAATTTTCCAATATTTTCCTTTCCCCCCTCCTTACCTCCAGTCCTTTCCTTTTCTCTAAACCTTTCTGACGACAAGATGACCAGTTATAGTAAGTGACAGTGTAGGGAGAAGCGGGTGGCTGACAGTGTGTGTGTGTGTGGGGGGACAGTCCTGGTGTGATCTCCTGAATGACAGTGAGCCTGGGTCTCACCCTCCTGTGCTTTGCTCATGTGAGTGGACAGTGAACTTACAGCCTCATTTTCTCTTAATTAATATTTTGTAGCTCATGACATTAGAAATGTGCTGATATTGAAACCTCTTAGGAAAAAGGTGATGATAAAGAGAAGAAGTAAATCCATTATTTTGTAAATGCCTGGAAGGATATGAAGAACCTCAGATATGAACCTCAGATCCTTGTAGGAAGTAGGTAGAAGAATTACTCTTAAATAAATTAAATGATCTCACAGATAATTCTCCTCTCAAAAATCCACAGTTGGACAGTAATAGCTAATGCCAACCTAGGCCTTTTTCTACATAAATATAAAATACAAATACTGATGTCTAAGAAAACTTACTTTAGCAAATCTGATTATTTTAAGAGCTTATCAAAATAAATTTTCTGCCCAGAGAACTGAATCGCAATTCAAAGCAGATCTCCACTAGTAATTTGAAAGTTATCCCCAAAGTGATTTTAAAGCTTTCATCAGTTCAAATACTTGCATTCATTCACAGAATATGAAAAATAAGATTAGTGTTTGTTAAGTAAAATTATTTGACTGGGTAATTTAGGATGAGGCAATGATTTAATAAATTAAGAAAGGAACAATAGTTGCTAGGCAATTAACACTACAGCTATATAATAATGAATATGGTTTTAAGATACTCCAAATAGGGGCGCCTGGGTGGCTCAGTCGGTTGAGCGGCTGCCTTCGGCTCAGGTCATGATCGTCACGCTCCCTGCTCAGTGGAGAGCCTGCTTCTCCCTCTCCCTCTGCCTGCCTCTCTGCCTACTTGTGCTCTCTCTCTCTGTCAAATAAATAAATAAAATCTTTAAAAAAAAAAGATACTCCAAATAATGTTATAAAACTACAATTGACCCTTGAACAACACAGATTTGAGCTGCGTGGGTCCACTTACACATGGATTATTTTCAATAGATACAGTAATCTTGTAAATGTATTTTCTCTTCCTTATGACTTTCTTAATAACATTTTCTTTTCTCTAACTTACTTTATTGTAAGAATACAATATGTAATATACATAACACACAAAGTATGTGTTAATCTACTGACTATTTATCAGGAGGGCTTCTGGTCCACAGTAGGATATTAGTAGGTTAGTCTTTGGGGTCTTAAAAGTTATACCCAATTTTGAGGGGCACCTGGGTGGCTCAGTCAGTTAAGCATCTGACTCTTGATCTTGGTTCAGGTCATGATCTTAGGGTTGTGAGATCGAGACCCTCATCAGGCTCCGTGACCAGCACGGTGTCTACTTGAGATTCTCTCTCTCCCTGTCTGCCCCTCCCCTCACTTGTGCTCGCTCACTTGCATTCTCTCTCTCTCTCTCAAATAAATAAATAAATAAATGAAATCTTAAAAAAAAAAAGTCAAACCCAATTTTCAACTACGTGGGAGGTCAGTCCCTGACTCCCTCATCGTTGAGGGGTCAACTGCATACATTACACTGCTAACCAAAGATATAAAACTCCCCTAAACCACTGGACTCTTACCCTTGCTAGTTACGAACACTCAGACAAGAACACAGACTATATATCAATGTCCAAAATAAGGCATCCGTTGTCCGCACTGATTAACATAACCTATCTATGGACTACTATTTCTTTTAATGAGGAATGAGGGTGAAAATGAGTTAGCAACCTTGGTCAAGCACCTGTGGATCTGGCAGCCCTTCCAGTGCTTTCTGACCGATTTCACACCGACACCTGCAAAGACGACAGAAACAAACACAATGACAATATTGGTATGGCTTAGGGGGTATCCTGAGAAGCCAGGGAAGCCCATGCTTCTATCCCAGGCCTGTCCTGGTTGCTACTTGTTAAAGTTGAGGAATACAAAAAATGACTTTGAAATCTATAAATGTCCGTTCATTTGAATCTTTTCCTGTAGAACCAGAGCATTTTCTTTGATGATGAGCCTACTGACTGGAATCACCTTCTCTTGGACAAGCCACATCCATAAGCACCACCTTCCATGTCCAGTTTCTGTTTGTTTAAAGACGAGTGAGAATTTGGTCACTGGTGAAGAAAACTGGGTGCAAGGTCCTCTTGCCCTTGCCCAGTTTCCCCCTCGATTCCAGGTATCATACTCACCATTTCTATTAGTCACCTATGTATCTCGTCACTTACGTATATCACGTCTTTACAAAGCTTTAAACGTAGTTTTCAATGAAATCATGACCACAGGTCTCCTCTTCAAACTCACATTTCACGTTCATAATATGATTTAAATAAATTACAGAGCTATGGTAAGTAAAATGTCATTTTGGGAACAACCTATCCTTGGGAGTAGAAGTCCCAGCGTAGTGCACAGAAGTTCCCAGAGCCCTTTCGTGGCTTCCAGGGGAAGGAGAGCTGGTCAGCGGTGTCCCCTAAGTCATGGCTTGCTGCGAGAGCGTCTCCTGAACTTCCTAGTTTGGATATGTACGTTCTCATTGATGGTGCTTATTGTTTGTGGACGTTGTCTTCTACATGTTTCCTTCTCCTTCGATGTTTACATGTTTCACACAGTGTGCAGATGATAGAATGATTTGTACTGTAACTGCTCAGAGGGTCCACACTCTGGAGAAAATTGTGCAGGGCTGAGAGAACAGTGGCTGTCTGCAGAGTGGCTCAACATTTTCCAATAGCTTTTCTTTGTGGTTTGTTGCTCGTCACAGAACAAGAGACTTTTAACGGGAATTGTTAGGCTAAAGGGGCCACAGGGCGGGGGTGGGGGGGTGGGGGGGGATGGCTCTCCTGTGAGTCTGGTGTGGTCTGTGATATAGGACTATTTTCTTCCTTTGGTTATTCTGATATTCACTAATAAAACGTGAGAGAAGGAGGGTTGGGGAGGGGGGTCACATTCATATTGATTCAGTTTCCAGAAATCATGAACTATGGTGTGCACTATGAAACAAGAAACAATTCTGTGTTGTTTCTTAAAAAAAAAGAAAAGAAAAGAATAAATCTATAAACAGGAATGAGATGACACTATATCAGAATGGCTAAAATCCAAAAAAACAAAAAACAAAAAACAACAAAAAAACCCCCGATAATACCCATTGCTGGTGAGAATGTGCAGCAGCAAGAACTTTCATTGCTGGAAGAAGTGCAAAATGGTGTAGCCACTTTAGAAGATAGTTTGGCAGTTTCTTATAAAACTAAACATACTTTTATAATACATTCCAACAGTTGTGCTTCTTGGTATTCACCCAAATAAGCTGAAAACTTAAGTCCACGTTAAAACCTACATGCAAATGTTTATAGCAGCTTTGTATGTGATTGCCAAAACCTGGAAGCAATCAAGATGTTCTTTAATAAGTAAATTGATAAACTGTGGTATATCCATACAATGGAAAATATTAAAAAGAACTGAGCTATCAATTGGATGAATTATAAACGCATATTGCAAAGTGAGAGAAGCCAGTCTGAAAAGGCTACAAAGTATATGATTCCAACAATATAACATTCCAGAAGAGTCAAAACCATAGAGATAACAAACAGATCAGTGTTGCCAGGGAACCAGGAGATGGAGGACAGGGCTGAATGGGTGAACCCAGGGATTTTTTTAGGTCAGTAAAAGTATTCTGTATGATACTGGAATGATGAATGTAAGACATTATGCACCGTCCAAACCTGTAGAAAGAAACAGCACAAAGAGTAAAACCTTAATGTATGCAAATTAAAAAAAATCATTCAGAGGTCAGAGGATCCCAGGAAGAAATGCAAAATGTGGCAAAAGAATCTGAATGTATCCTAAATGTATGAAACAATCTCATTGAAGTGGATAGTGGAGTAATTAATAGGTATCTACCTAATTAACTTTGGAAATAAGTAGAGTCTGCAAAACTAAAGACTATGGAAACTCTCCCCTGGCTCATGCTCTCTGTCTCACACACACTCTCTCTCTTTCAGATAAATAAATAAAATATTTAAAAATAAAACTCTTTGGTAGAGTTTCCAAAGAACTATACTCTGGTTGACAAAGTGGCTTTCTGCAAGGATTCAGGTGATAATGCTATAGATGTATTCTGGAACAGATCAATTAAGCTAATGGACAGTGAATGGTGGGAGCCAGGTTTCTCCCTGTTGGAGCAACAGTTTATAGATAAGCAAGGAGAGGAGGCTAGAATGACATATTTGGTAATAATTTACAGTTGAAGACATCAGAATGAACTCATATTTTTTAGCTTAATATACATACCAATGGTTACATATGGAATTATTTATAGAAATTCCTAAATATAGGGTTTACTGTCGACACACACATTCCCTTGCTCTTGTCGATGAGGGGGCCTTAAAGCCATGACACCCCCGTAACAATGAGCACACGTAGCATCCAGATCTTGGTTTCTAATCCCATTCCCTAATCAAAGGAACCAGGGCTTCTTGGAGAAATGGCTGATTCTAGGATTGGGGCAGGAAATATACAAGATAATCCTGGAGCATCTTATATTGCCATGAAGTGAGGAAGTGCTCAAAACAAACAAACAAAAAAACCAAAATAAAACCCCACCACATTGATGGGGATATATCAAAGGCACTCAAGAGCCAATGGGAAGCGTTCCTAATGGTTAAAGCTTTGAGCAACAAAATAAATAAAATTGTATTGTATTATAGCCCAAAGTATAAAATAAGTACCCATGAGCCCATAACTGATATAAATAAATGATTGAATAAATAAATAAATGGGGAAGAAATAATTCCAGAAGAATTCCAACTTATTCATGTAGATACTCTGCTCTCAGGCAGTTGGAACATGACCCCCCCATTCCTGAAGTGTGGGCTGCACATACTGACTTCCTTCCAGAGGGCCTTCCTCCCAGAGGTGGTAGGCTCCTAGCTGGTTAACGCATCATCAGAACAATTCCTGGCTGAGTTGGCCAAAGCTGGCCAAATTATGAAGAGGGTGAAATCTCTTTTAGTCTTCTCTACTCGGCCCCAGGACACGTTTTGGGATGTCCTTCAGCAGAAGAGAGCTGTTTGTCTCTTTGTGGAGCAAAGCTGATCTAATAAAACTCCATCACCATAAGGGTGGTGCTTCTACCTTGTAGTTCCAAATTGCCTGCGGAGCTTGCTAAAGACACACATTTCTGGGTTGCAGCCCAGACTTTTTCAGTCAGACTCTTGGGTTGCAGGGGGTGGGGGAACGGGAGGTTGGGAAAGAGTGAGTGGCACAAGGGCCAGGAATTTTTTTTTAAATTTTATTTATTTATTTGAGAGGGAGAGAGAGAGCACAAGGGGGGGGAGGGTCAGAGGGAGAAGCAGACTCCCTGCTGAGCAGGGAGCCCAGCGTGGGACTCGATCCTGGGACTCCAGGATCATGACCTGAGCTAAAGGCAGCCGCTTAACCAACCGAGCCACCCGGGTGCCCCAGGAATTTCTATCTTTAAAAAAGTACATGAGGTGGGGATGCCTGGGTGGCTCAGTCCATTAAGCATCTGCCTTTGGCTCAGGTCATGATCCCAAGGTCCTGGGATCAAGTCCCACATCGGGCTCCCTGCTCAGCGAGGAGTCTGCTTCTCCCTTTCCCTCCCCTGGCTCATGCTCTCTGTCTCGCACTCTCTCTCTCAGATAAATAAATAAAATCTTTTTTTAAAAAAGTACATGAGGTGATTCCTACATTTGGTATTAACGCTTGAGAATGACCTCTATATGACTCAAACATACCACTATTGCAGAAATAGAATGTTTACTTTGAGAGAGGATGTAAACAACATCACAAAGAAGAAATCAGCCCATTTCAGGATGGGGACATTCCATAAGACACCTAGCCTGGTTTCATTCACAAGTCAGTGACATAGATAAAAAGGAAAGTGATTAAAATCAACTTAGCGGACACTTCAGACATAAACTAATCAAATGCAGTGGATCTTGTTTGGATTCTGATTCAAACAAATCAAAGGCAAGGCAGTATTTTAAGACTATGAGGGAAATGTAAATATAGGCTATGTATTGGTTGATATTAAAGGCTTAGTGTTAATTTTGTTGTGGTGGTTATGTAAGAAGATACTGCTCCCTATTTTTAGTAGTACACTTAAGTTTCTTGGGGGTAAATTACATGATGTCTAGTATGTGTTTTAAAATGCTCTGGCAGGGGCTTATGGGTGGTGCAGTCGGTTGAGTGCGGACTCTTGATTTCAGCTCAGGTCATGATCTTGGGGTTGCTGGATTGAGCCCCGTGTTGGGCTCCGTGCTGGGTGTGGAGCCTGCTTGAGATTCTCTCTCTCCTTCTGCCCCTTGCTCTCTCTCTCTCTAATAAAATAAAATAAAATAAAATAAAATAAAATAAAATAAAATAAAATAAAATAAAATAAAATAAATAAAAAATGCCCTGACTAAATGTAAAAGTGAGGCAGTGGGTAGGGGAAATAGACGAAAACAGGTATGGCCACATGGTTGACGGCTACTGAAGATGAGTAGTAGATACATGGGATTTGTTGTACTCTACAGTTCCAGATATGTTTGGAGATTTTTATAGTAAATTGTTAAAACATCTAAGGAAACAGGAATGCATAATCCAACGGGACGAGTTGCCAAAGATGGACTTCTAGGAAAACACTTTGGCGGCTCCTCCGAAAGTTAAACATAGAATTACCATACGACCCAGCGATTCCACGCTATATACAAACCCTGAAGAACTGAAAACAGAGACTCCACCAAATACATGTACATGCACGTTTTTAGCAGCACTAGTCACAGTAGCCAAAAGAGAGACACAGTCCGAATATCCATGAGATGAATGGAATGAATGGATAAACAAAATGGCTACACACACACACACACACGCACACACACTTGAGAATTATTCAGCTATAAAAAGTTATGAAGTTCTGACACATGTGACAATCATTACTCCTGGTGAGCTAAGCCAGACACAGAAAGGACAAATATTGCATGATTCCACGTACAGGAGGCATGTAGAATGGAAAAATCCACAGAGACAGAAGGTCGAATAGAGGTCGCCAGGGGCTGGGGGGAAGAGAGAGGGAAGAGTTACTGTTTCATGGGTACAGGTTCTGTCTCTGGGATGAAGACGTTCTTCTGGAAATAGAAGTGGAGGCTGCAGAGCGTTGTCGATACACTAAATGCCACTGAAATGCTCACTTTAAAATGGTTAATTTTATGTTATGTGACTTTCACCTCAATTTAAAAATACGAGGTGGAATTCTGACCATCAGGAGGAAGGTTTGTGGAGGGCAAGGTCGGGTGCCTGGCATGACCTCCTGTGAGCATCAGCGAACGGCAGCGCTACATTTAGCCATTTTCTCTGTGACTGAAGGAAATGATGTGTGATCAAGGGAAAATGTAACAAATGACCCCTAGTGTTTCCAGGACACTATATTTTATAAAGCCTACATGACATTTTACTGACATTCGCTTCTTTGATTCCTTGGAGGGGAATTTTTTGTGTGATTATATTCACTCGGGCCTGGAGTCCTTACTTAGGAAAAACTGTTGAGGTTTAATTGAATTAAATCCACAGACTCAGACTCAATTTTAATACATTCTAGATCATCACTGACATCATTATTCTGGTTAACAATTAGATCAGTCTGATAGTGGAATAAAGGTAGAAATAACTGTCAGCATAAATGCCTTCCCTGATACAGATAAGCCTTCTTCGAAGTCCGGAGTGTGTCTTGACACCAAGTTAGTCCAAGGAAAAAAAAAAGGTTGAAAAATAAAAGGTGTTCTACCTCTGTACTTATTGAAACCACTGGGCCCAAGACACCACCTGATGGTAAAGTGATCATTCTACGTAGAAGATGAATCCAAGGATTACGTTTCACTTCCTACTTAATCTCAGTAACTTCTTTGTCTTTGTATACCTTCTTGCAGGAAATCTCATTATATCTTCTTCTCATCCTAAAACTAATTTTTATTCCATGTCGTAAATATGTTGATCCCTTTGCATGATGATCTCCTCCTGGGTTCACTTTGGGGTTGGACTGTGGACCAGAATGAGCAGACGGTGCTCTCTGAGGGGTGGTAACCTGGGGCGTGGGAGCTGCTGGGGCATCCAAGAGGTGACGGGGGGTGGGTGAGAGACACAGAGGCTGCAGTAGAAATTTAATTTCTCATCATCTGAATCCTCTTTTGTCCCAGGAATACTGCTGTAGCAAGCCTCATGCTGGCCTTGGACTTTCGCCTATAGATGATCATTTCGTTATAGAGTTTTTATAAAATGTAGCTGGAACAGGACTCATTACTCCCAAATTGGATGCTTGCTGAGCAGAGAACAGTGGGAAGAATTCTTTCAAAAGATTAAACTAGAGGTTGATAAACTCACACCGTGGATTTGGTAAATGTAAAGTCCTGCTTCCTAATTTTCCTCCCCCAAATTGGCCAGAGCAAAAGGAACAAGGAGAAGATGAATGAGAAACTTCAGTGCTCCTGCCTGGATCGCAGAGCTGGGCACACAGGAAGTGGGGAGGACCCCGGGGGGCCTGGGTGTAACGTCTCCCAGCTCCACCCACGGAGAAATTCAGGAGTGAAAGAGGTGTTGCTGCGTGACTACCAACTCTCATTCATAGGGGCCGCATATTTTCTTCATCAGAAAGAAAGAAAATGAGCTTTATTCATGTGTTTTCACTTGTAAGCTCGTATCAGAATCCAGGGAATAAAGTGAAAGAAAAACTCGGAGAGGTTGATGAATTTCTCTGCCGGATACTTCTTTCCCTATTTTCAAATGCAAGAGTGAGGCTCCAGGAAACAGAATAAGTGTCCTCACTGAAACTGACCAGGTCCCTAAGTATGGAGGGCGGGGCGCAACTGGGGAGGAAGGCTTACCCTGGACAGGTGTGGCCTTGACACCTTTCCATCGATTCTGTCTCCTCTTTTTTGTTTTGTTTTTTTTAACTGACCACTGCAAGCCTCAGTCCACAGTCTTTGCCAAGCAATGCTAAGTAGAATTTGACATTTTTTTCATTGTTTTCTTTTTTAAGATTTATTTATTTAAGAAAGAGCATCCGCAAGAGAGAGCACGAACGGGGGGAGGGGAAGAGGGCGAGAGAGAGAATCTCAAGCAGACTCCCAGCTGAGCAACTTGGGGCTCTATTTCATGACCCTGAGATCATGACCTGAGCTGAAATCAAGAGTCAATGCTTAACTGACTGAGCCACCCAGATGCCCCTCCTTTATTTTATTTTATTTTTATTTTTATTTTTTTTTAAAGATTTTATTTATTTATTTGACAGAGAGAGACACAGCGAGAGAGGGAACACAAGCAGGGGGAGTGGGAAAGGGAGAAGCAGGCTCCCCGCAGAGCAGGGAGCCCGATGTGGGACTCGATCCCAGGACCCTGGGATCATGACCTGAGCCGAAGGCAGTCGCTCAACCGACTGAGCCACCCAGGCACCCTCCTTTATTTATTTTAAAGATTTTATTTTTATATAATCTCTACACCCAACATGGGGCTTGAACTCATGACACTAGATTGAGAGTTGCATGCTCCACTGACTGAGCCAGCCAGGTGCCCTAAAAGTTTTCCTTTAAAATAGATACATAGGGGCACCTGGTGGCTCAGTCGGTTAAGCGTCTGCCTTGCACTCAGGTCATGATCCTGGGGTCCTGGGATCGAGCCCCACATCGGGCTCCCTGCTCAGTGGGGAGTCTGCTTCTCCCTCTCCCTCTGCCTCTCCCCCTGCTTGTGCGCTCTTTTTCTCAAATAAATAAAATCTTAAAAAAAATAGATACATAAATAAATACATAAAATAGACAAATTTAAGTTTCCAAAGTAGTTGACTCAAGGCAAACTACTGAGTAAACAATTCTGCCGATGGTTCTTGGCTCTGACAAACTCCTGAGGGTTCTAGATCGGACAAAGCCTTTTATTTGCTGATGACAGCTAATATTCAGTATCCACGATGGGTAGGCCACTGTGAAGAGCACTTTCACACCTGGCCCCCTCACAACCCTGCGAGGTGGGTATTATGAGCCCAAAGGACAGAAGGAAGTTGAGTCCGTGAGGTTAAATTTCACTGTGTAACATGACGTAGTAAGAGAAGCCAAAATCTGAACCCGGGGTAGTGACCAAAGCTCTATAAAAAAAGTTATACCTCTCAGGGGCGCCTGGCTGGCTCAGTCGGTGGAGCAGGCGACTCTTGATCTTGGGGTCGTGAGTTCAAGCCCCACTCTGGGCTCAGAGCTTGCTTAAAAACCACTTTTAGCTCCCTGCTCCCGGGTTCCTCCTTGCACAGTGAGTGGCTGTCCCCTGTGATCTGTGAGAAGGCCTCCCGGGGAGCCATCATGAAGGGCACCTGCCCCCTGTCCTTCCCTGGTTTCCATCTCAGAAGCTGTCCCCTACTTCCTACTCTCCCCATTTGGCTCATATGGGAGCTGGGGCCCTTTTTCATTTTTTTTTCCCTTCATTCCCAGGCTGAACACTTCTCCTTTCTCCCCAGAACCCTTGAACTTCAGCTCTGTTGTTATGAGAACACCCATCTTCCACAATCTAGTGCCGTGATGCGTTCTGCCGGGAGCGGGTGGGGCCCGCTGACCTGGGTGCGAATTAAAACCCATCAGAGATTCCGAGTTTTCCAGTTGTTGGACCTCGGCTTCCACAGGGAGGAACTCTATTCTCGCTGCTACCCCAGCAAGAGATTAACAGCTTGAAATCGCTTTGACAGCCATCAGTGGCCCCACTCCATACTGCGGGGAGTTTTAATTCCAGCCTGTGAAATTGTAATTGCTTCTCAAGGAGAAGCAGGGAACCCTGGGTAATGGCCACAGCCAAGCTCAATGTCAGAGTTGTCAGTTGCTGCCACATCAGATATTCTTGCTGGTATTCAAAACTCACTCGAGCTTTCCATATGGGAAGTCGAACTGGGGAGCGAAAGTAAATTAACGGAAACTGTCACCTGTTTAGAACATCACAGACAGCTGCGTGACAGAGGTGGGTGACCTCCCATCAAAAAAAGGTAACTTTCCCCCCTTCTTTTGGGGAAGATAAAGAGTTCCACAAACAAATTTCATTACTTAAGGTGTGCGGCTAAATGATGTCATTGTTAAGCAAAAAATGAGCTGGGCCGCGGCGGCGTGATAAGATTAAAGCTGCCAATTTCTGGTCACTCCTTCGTGGAAAGAGCGGGGTGTGGTGGGGTGGGGGGAAGTGGCCCCAAAGAGTAATTAAAATAATGAAGATAGCAAGTCCGTGTCAGGTTGATGTTCGCAGTGGATGAAAATTACCTGCTATCAAAGTTAAACTGTCTGAAAAATTGCTTCCTGGCTATGTTTGGAGTAAAGAAAATTCGGAGCCACCACATCTGATTACAAAACACTTAGAGACGGAGAAAATTATCTGCAAAGGGAAGGACTTGTTCCCTGCCACCTCTGAAGGTAGGGCAAGTTCTGAAGAGTATTAAGCCGTTCTGAAATTAATTTTTTCTTTTTTCTCCTGAGGGTCAGAGAGGTGGAAAAAGGGGGCTGAATATAATTGCTTGGGGAAACAGATACGGTCCGTGGTGTTGCTTTTTTGTTTTAGTCATGACAGCAAATTCACACTTAGGCCTTACTTTTCCTCATTTCATGGTTTTTAGGGCAAATTTCATGTACTCGATTTTACTTTTTCAATTAGAGAAAATTTGCCCTCAGGAGGTCCTTCCACGTGGATATCTCCTCTTAAAGACAACCCCCCCCCCCCCCAGTCATGTCTCCCTCAATCCTCCTCTCCTGTCTCCGCAAAACTCTACCTGCCTCTGCCCGGTTAAATCAACCCTCTGCAGCAAGCTGCTTACATACTCCTTGCTTGTCCCCTCATTTCAAGGCACCTGCCCCTGCCCCTTTTGATGTACTTAGCATTCTTTGCCTCCATCTTCATGGAGAGAGCCTTTGTGGATCTCCCCAGCCTGGCTTAGATGTCCCTCCTGTGCTCGCACAATCCCTTGTATTTTCTGCCTCGAGTGGCTGGATCACAACTGCCTCCACGCTTCACAAAGGTAGGGACAGTGTCTGCCTTGTTCACGGCTTTTGTTCCCATGCCAAGCAAAGCTCCTGGCATAGACCGAGTACTCACCATACATGTGCCAAGTGGTCTTTCCCCCTCAGAAGCCTCCACCCCACATCCAGAAGGGACTCCTTTTCTCCCCGTGTCCTCACTTTACCTTAAGCACCTCCTAACGCTGAGCCACCTGTGTTCATGGTCTCAGCGCATCTTGTGCCCCACCCACCCCGATACCACCAACTGATGTACACGGCAGCCCCACAGACTCCAGCTTGAGAGCGGCAAAACACACTGGTTAGCAACAGGACTCTAGAACCAGACTGCCTGGTTTACAACCATTTACCAGCGGATGACCCTGACGAGTCATCTCTCTGTGCCTCAGTTTCCTCGTCTAGAATCACTGTTCCTTCTTCAGGGGGGCCACAAGGATTAAACATGGGAATACATTTACAGTGCTTGGGAAAGGGCCTGGCTCTGTATAAATGGTAGGTACCATTATGATGAGGAGGAGGAGGAGGAGGGGGAGGAAGGGAATGTTACTGTTACTGCGACAGGCATCAAGGGTATTTTTGGCTATTGCTTCTCTTTGCCTTGCCTCTTGTGCCAACCAACCCTTGAACATGACTTCTAAAACCAACAGTGGCAAATTTCAGTGACTTCAGCTTCCTCCCAAGTGGCCGCCCAGGACCCATCTCCGTATTTCTGTTCCATTCCAGGTCCTCCTGCCATGTCCGTTCCTGGATTTCTGCCGGCTTCCTGCTTCTGCTCCGACTCCTGCGACTATGGCTTGGGCTCGCTGTGTCATCACCTCGGACAGTGCTCCCTAGCTCGGGCCACAAAGGCCGTGATTCGTAACCCAACGACTAAGGACCGGGAAATCTCCCTCCCGACAGAGGGCGTTAGAATGTTTTCTCTCTTGAAGTCGTACACAGTGAAAGGCAGCGCTTCGGTTCCAGAGTCACGGAGTGAGATAACCAGCCCCTGACACCAGGTCGTCCGGGGGCCGTGGGCGGTAAGCGGCTCCAGCGGATGGTCTATAACCTGTGTGCACTGAAGAGTTACAAGCCGCTGCAGGGAATCTGGCCCCAACCTGGTAGAGAGTACGTGGGTCCATTGGATCAGTTTTAGGAAGAGAAGGTGAAGGTCTGCACTGCTCTGGGTGTGGGGAAGGCAGACATTTCAGACCTGGTGCCGAAAATCAAGAATAGTGATCATTATGTTTCCTGAGATTAAGAATTCCTCATATCAGTGAGAAAATATGATACATATCTTTTTCTGATTATTTCTCTGATTGACTAAAAAAATAAATAAAAAATAATAGCGATCAGTATATTGTGAAATATAACACAGCTGTAACAAAGAGTCTATAAACTCAGAGTATAATGAGTTTTTTTATAACTCCACTCAAGTTTCTTTTTATAACTCAACTTTTAAAAAAATATTTTATTTATTTGAGAGAGAGAGAGAGAGCACAAGCAGTGGGGAGGGGCAGAAGGAGAGGGAGAAGCAGACTCCCTGCTGAGCATGCAGCCTGATACAGTCCAATCCCAGGACCCCAAGATCACGACCTGAGCTGAAGTCAGATGCTTTAACTGACCGAGCCACCCAGGTGCCCCATGTAACTCAACTTTTTATAACCCCATTCCAGTGGAGAGACAAAAGGCAATCTGAGTTAATTTAGCACAGCTCCCCCAACCCCCACCAACCTCTTCCCATTGCCTTCTCTCTGGGTTTGGGACTAAGAACTCGGGGGATGGAAACAATTGTAGGGGACACCTCTGGCTCAAGCTGACACTGTGCTGCATAGATATTTTCTTAGCTGTGAGCGGAGCCTCAAGAGATGAGCTCAGTTAGGATACATGTCTGGACATAGGTAGGTCTAGAGTTCTACCCCAAAGCATCCCGGCACCAAAGAGAATACTTCAGATCCCTGTTTAGAAATGCTCCCAACTAGTGGGATGGCATAGACAAGTCACTTAACTCGTTCTAAACTTAAGTCTGTCCATCTGTAAAATAAGGGGGTCCAACTCCATGGTTTCCATGAGCCCCTCTTGCTCTTATTCTAGGCTAATCTGTAGGGTTACCACCCCTGCCTTTTCAAGCAAAACCAGGTCCTAGGTGAAGCAGACAGCAGCACATTGATCCCTTTCTGTGAAGCGTTGAGAAAGAGCAGTCTTTCCATGCAACCTATTCAAATCTCAACTCAAATTTCAAACGTCTCTGTAAGAAAGTTTAACTCCCTGACGCATTAGGGAGAAACAGAGGCTGTTTAGGATTGATTAGCCAAAGGAGGCTAGTAGTGCCTTTCTGGGAGTTTCTATTTGTGACGTCAGTGTTGGGTGGCCACAGGTGTTGCTTTTAATATTAATTGAAGTTATTGCAGCTCCTAGATAGAGCCCTTGACTTTGCCACAGAGCATGAGGAAAAGCTGGTGTTAAATTGCTCCCCTCCCCACTCTCCTTTTGATTTGTATGTCTAAAGGCATTACAAATATTCTTTAACCTGAAATACAACATTTTTAGCTACTGAATTTTCTTGTAGCTTGTATAATTCTGATTGCCCAAGGCAATCTGGTTTGATGAGATAACATTTTTTAGACTGCTATCCAACCAACTCCTGCTTTTTATAAGATTGCTTTGGAACTTTTGACCTTTCTAACTTCAGGAATCTAGGAGGGTGCTGTGTTAAGAGGGAAAGAGAGAAGAGGGACCTTAATTGGAGACGTTAGAATCTTATTTTGCACAGATGGGGTTAGAGTGCTTCCACACGGAAGGAATATATGAGTAGAAAAACTATTGGAGAATCAGAGACCAAAAAATGATATAAAAACAGGAAAGGCGGGGAGTGGTCAAGGACAACAGACACGACAGACCTTCCTCTGAAGGTTTGCAGATCATTCTCTTAAATTAGACAAAACCCAACCTATCCTGAATGTTTCTCCATGTAAAAATGTAAAAGTAAATTTCAGAAGATCCTTTACTTCCTGCAGATGGGACCCAGACTCTCTAAGCTTGGTCTCCTGGTTCGTTTTCCATTTGACTTTTGATTTCACTCTTGGAACCAAATGAGACATGAGATTGACCATTCACCACCGTTTCCTGGGTGAGAGACTGGGCTAGAGTCAGGTTTACTTACACCCAAAACAGGGAGTGGAGACCAAATTACAGTCTAGTTTTTCTGGCCTTAGAGATGTGACAAGTTTTAATATGTCAATGGGCTAATAATGAGGAATTTAGACTTTTCCCATCAAGGTTGGAATCGAGGGTAGTGGGCCATGACTTGGTGTCTCTGGGCAGCGGAAGCCCTTCCCTTACATCTCAAATGACGCCAAGTAAGATGGCAGAAGTCCTGGTGGCTAAAAACCAAAAAATGAGACAAAAAGCCTGGAGCATTTGATCTCTAAGGATCACAGCCTGAGATGGTTATCACAGGTGGCTTTTTGGTGAAGTCTTCACATCCATTTCTTGAGAAGAGAGCATATGAATTCTTAACTGAACAGGTGTACTAACAGAATCTGAGATACGGGAGATCAAAACCAGAGAGCTGGAGTCACTCACTTGAATTGCAGTGGATACCCAGAGAAGGTAGCAGGTGCTGGAGGGATAGAGGATTGCTAGATCCCCAGATGCGATTCAGTGTGGATGCCAAAGCAAAGATTAAGGATCAAAGATGCTCAACTACAAAGACAGGAGCTTGACTCTTAGTGAGGCATTTTCTTCATTAAAATAATGATGGGATCCACACACCAGGTTATGTGTTGGGTGTTACAGCAACAGTTCTAGAACAAAGCAACCCCCGGTATCAGCAACACCAGTTGTTAGTAACAGCAATGACAAGAACCATTGCCAACTAACTGGCTAAGGTGAGGTCTGCTCAAAGTTCTCCTGGAAGTGGACAAATTTAGAGGCTTAGCAGCAGGTGAAAAACTCAAGATGAAGTACAGAGATTTAACTCTACCTAAGCCTTGCTTCATGGTCCTGAAAAAGTGGTTATTACTTTGTATGTTTCCAAAAGTGTCATCTAGGGTCAGGTTAAGAGGAACCAGCCATCCTACACATTGTCAATGCTTATCTATCCAAACAGGAATCTCTTTGGAGCCTGCAAAGTTTAGAAGTCTGTTTAGAAGCCTGGAGTGGCTCTTCCTTGACTATCGGATTAAGTCTAGATTCCATCAAAAGTGGCGTCAAAACACTTCACAAATGTGACCTGAACTTATTTCTTAATTTCCAGTTGCTTCCCTTGTATATCTTTTGCTCTAGCTACACTCTGTCTCAAATTCACCATGCACTTTTATACTTCAATGCCTTTCTAATTTTGGTGAAATATGCATAATAGAAGAGTTATCATGGTAACTATTTCTAAGTGTATAATTCGGTGGCATTAAATAAATCTAGTGTTGTATGTATAACCATCAACATTATCTATTTATAAAACTGTTTCATCATACCCAACATAAACTCTGTACCCATTAAACTATAACTCACTCTTTCCTCCTCCCCTCAGCTCTTGTTAACTTCCATTCTACTTTCTGTATCTATGTATTTGTCTAGTCTATGTACCTCCTATAAGTGGTATCATACAATATTTGTCCTTCTGTGTCTGGCTTATTTCACTAAGCATAATGTCTTTAAGGTTCATCCACGTTGTAGCATGTTGTCAGAATTTCACTTCTTTTTAAGGCCAATATTCCACTGTTTACTACATTGTGTACTACATTTTGTTTATGCATTCATCTATCAATGGACATTTGGGTTGTTTCCACCTGTTGCCTATAGTGAATAATGTTGCCATGAACATACAGGTATACAGGTATCTGTTAGAGTCCCTATGTTCAATTCTTTGGGAATATATATATATATATATAGAGAGAGAGAGAGAGAGAGAGAGAGAGAATAGAATTGCCGGGTCATATGGTAACCCTAGGTTTAAATTTTGAAGAACTGCCAAGCTATTTCCCACCATGGCTGACCCATTTTAAATTTTCACCAGTAATATATGAGGGTTCCAATTTCTCTATACTGTCAACAATATTTTTCCTGTTGATGGCAGCCATTTTAATGGGTGTGAAGTAATAACTCACTGTGATTTTGATTTGTATTTTCCTTTTTTAAAAAAGATTTATTTATTGGGTGCCTGGATGGCTCAGTCATTAAGCGTCTGCCTTCGGCTCAGGTCATGGTCCCAGGGTCCTGGGATCGAGCCTCGCATCGGGCTCCCTCCTTCGTGGGGAGACTGCTCTCCCTCTCTCACTCCCCCTGCTTGTGTTCCCTCTCTCGCTGTGTCTCTCTCTGTCAAATAAATAAATAAAATCTTAAAAAAAAAGATTATTTATTTGGGGCGGCAGAGGGAGAGGGAGGGAGAGAATCTCAAGCAGAATCCCCACTGAGCACGGAGCCTGACACAAGGATCCATCCCAGGACCCTGAAATCATGACCTGAGCTGAAATCAAGAGTCAGCCATTTAACCGAATGAACCACCCAGGTGCCCCAATTTGCATTTTCCTAATGACTAATGATATTGAACATCTTTTCATGTGCTTATTGGCCATGTGTGTATCTTCTTTGGAGAAATGTCTACTTAAGTCCCTTACACTTTTTTTTTTTTTTAAACTTATAGCACCTGTGTAAGTGGGAGGAGGAATTTTCAAGCAGACTCCTTGCTGAGTGTGGAGCCTGACTCGGGGCTTGATCCCATGACCCAGGAGATCATGACCTAAGCCAAAACCAAGAGTTGGACGCTCAACCAACTGAGCCACTCAGGCGCCCCTACACATTTTTTTAAATTGGGTTGTTCAATTGTGGGTTGTTGAGTTATGGGACTTCTCTATATATTCTGGATATTAATCTCTTGCCAGAGACAGGATTTGCAAATATTTTCTCCCATTCTGTAGGTTGTCTTTTTGCTTTCTTGATAGTGTCTTTTGATGTACAGAAGTTCTTAATTTTGATGAAGTCCAAAATTTTTCTTTTGTTTCCTATATTTTCATATCACCTCTATGAAATTATTATTATTATTATTTTTTTAAAGATTTTATTTATTTATTTGAGAGAGAGAATGAGATAGAGAGAGCATGAGAGGGGGGAGGGTCAGAGGGAGAAGCAGACTCCCCGCTGAGCAGGGAGCCCGATGCGGGACTCGATCCCAGGACTCCAGGATCACGACCTGAGCCGAAGGCAGTTGCTTAACCAACTGAGCCACCCAGGCGCCCATACCTCTATGAAATTATTACCAAATCTAAAGTCATAAGATTTTCCCCAATGTTTTGTTTTCTTCTAGAAGTTCTGTAAATGTAGCTTTTAAGTTTATTTTGGTCTTTTACCCATTTTGAGTTCATTTTCATATATGGACCAAGGTAAAAGTCCAACTTTATTCTTTTGTATGTAGATACCCAGTTTTCCAATACCATCTGTTGAAAAGACTGTTCTTTTTTATTGAATGGTTTTGGCTCTCTTTTCAAAAATCAATTGACCATATATATGAAAATGTTCTTCCTGGGATTTCTGCTCTATTCTATTGGTCTATATGTCTGTTCTTATGCCAGTACCATATTGCTTTAATTACTGCAGCCATGTTATGAGTTTTGATGTTGAGAAGTATTTGTCAGTCTTTAAACTTTATAATTTTTTTTTAAAGATTTTATTTATTCAGAGAGAGAGTGTGTGCAAGTCAGGGGACGGGCAGAGGGAGAGAGAGAATTCCAAGCAGACTCCACACTGAGCACAGAGCCCGATGTGGGGCTCGCTCTCATAACCCTGAGATCACGACCTGAGCTGAAATCACGACCTGAGCTGAAATCAAGAATTGGACACCCAACCTACTGAGCCACCCAGGCACCCCGAACTTTGTTATTCTTTTTCAAGATTGTTTTGGCAATTAGGGACCACTTGCAATTCCATATGAATTTGAGGGTTGGCTTTTCCATTTATGCAAAAAAAAAAAAAAAAAAAGGCTGTTTTGATAGGTATTGCATTGAATCTGTAGCTTGCATTAGGTAGTGTTTTAACAATGTTAAGTCTTCTGGGGTGCCTGGGTGGCTCAGTCGTTAAGCGTCTGCCTTTGGCTCAGGTCATGATCCCAGGGTCCTGGTTCGAGCCCCGCATCGGGCTCCCTGCTCAGCGGGAAGCCTGCTTCTCCCTCGCCCACTCCCCCTGCTTGTGTTCCCTCTCTCACTGTGTCTCTCTCTGTCAAATAGATAAATAAAATCTTTAAACAAACAAAACAATGTTAAGTCTTCTTTTCAGTGAACATGGGATATCTTTACATTTATTTACATACTTAAAAATTTCTTTCACCAATGGTTTATAGTTTTCAGCACACAAGTCTTTTCTACCCTTGTTAAATTTATTCTTCAGTATTTAATTCTCTAGGTGTTATTGTAAATGGAATTGCCTTTTTTTTTTTTAATGGTTCATTTCCAGTATATAGAAACACAACTGATTTGTGTGTGTTGATCTTATAATCTACAACTATGCCGAATTTGTTTATTAGGTCTAACAGCTTTCTTGTGAATTCTTTGGTATTTTCTTTTTTTTTCTTTTTTAAGATTTTATTTATTTATTTGACAGAGAGAGAGATAGCGAGAGCAGGAACACAAGCAGGGGGTGTCAGAGAGGGAGAAGCAGGCTCCCCGCCAAGCAGGGAGCCCGATGCGGGACTCGATCCCAGGACCCTGGGATCATGACCTGAGCCGAAGGCAGATGCTTAACGACTGAGCCACCCAGGCACCCTCTTTGATATTTCCTATATACAGGATCATGTCATCTACAAATATAGTTTTACTTCTTCCTTTCCAATTTGGGTGCCTTTTATTTTGTTTTTATTTTTATTTATTTTTTTTAAAGATTTTATTTATTTATTAGAGAGCGAGCGAGAGAGAAACAGCATGGGAGAGGAGAGGGTCAGAGGGAGAAACAGGCTCCCCGCTGAGCCGGGAGCCCGATATGGGACTCGATCCCAGGACCCTGGGATCATGACCTGAGCCGAAGGCAGTCGCTTAACCAACTGAGCCACCCAGGCGCCCTTGGGTGCCTTTTATTTATTTTTCTTGGCAAATAGCTCTCACTGGAACCTCCAGTACAATGTTTTATAGCAGCCAGTGAAAGCGAGCATCCTTGTCTTGTTCCTGATCTTAAAGTCTTTTACAAATGAGTATGGTGTGAGCTGTGGGCTTTCATAAACACCATTTAACACATTGAGGAATTTCCCTTCCATTCCTAGTTTTCTAAGAAGTTTTTGTCATGAAAGGGTGTTGGATTTTGTCAAATGCTTTTGAGATGATCAAATGTTTTTTATTTCCCCTTTAATTTGTAAGTGTGGTATGTAATGTTGATTGATTTTATGTTGAACCACCCTTGCATGCCTGCGATAAATCCCACTAGGTCATGGTAAATAATCCTTTTAATACGCTGTTGAAATCAACTTAATACTTTGTTAAGTATTTTTGCATTTGTGTTCATAAGGGACACTGGTTTTCCATTTTCTTTTCTTGTGGTATCTTTATTTGGCTCTAATATCAAGGTAATGCTGGCCTCATAGAATGAGTTAGAAAGCGTTCCTTCCTTTTTCATTTTTTGAAAGTGTATGAAAAGGACTGGTGTTAATTATTCTTTGTATGTTTGTGAAGCCATTTGCTCCTGAACTTTTCTTTGTTCATGCTATTCAGGGGAAAGTCTAGTGTTTAAGGGAAGAAAGCCTTACTGCAAGGCATTTTCCTAAGAGGGGCAAGGTCCAGAAAAGAATTTTCCTAGGGACCCCGACCAGTACAACCAGTTCAATCTAATCTTCACTCACCAGATATGTTTAATTTTTTAAAAGATTTTATTTATTTATTTGAGAGAGAGAGAGAGTGCATAAGTGGGGGGAGGGGCAGAGGGAGAGGGAGAAGCAGGCTCCCTGCTGAGCGGGGAGCCTGACATGCGACTTGATCCCAGGACCCTGAGACCATGACCTGAGCTGAAGGCTCAGCCATGGACTGAGCCACCCAGGCACCCCTCGCCAGATATGTTTAAATTACTTCTGGCTATTTCAAAACAGATCACACCTGTAAGAGTAAAGGTATCACACAAATTCCTCCTGCAAGGGCAGAGACTCAGAAGATAGAACCAGGAACTACATTCAGAACTGTCATTAGAGTCAGTCCAAAGTGACTTTTCAAGGGAGATAAAACTCAATTTAAAAGTAAGCTGTTGTTTGTAACTAGCCTCATTACTTATGCATACAGTATGTGGATGGTATGTATGCTTTAGTTCACAAAGGTTGGACCCAAGTATAACAAGTCAACAACATACTTTATATCTATTTGAAAATCTCTAGGTCTATTTAAAAACCACACGTTTTATTCCTCCTTACGTAAACTGTGGGTAAAAACAGAAGTTAAAAGCTTGGACCCTGGAGTCAGACAGCCTGGAATAACATCTGTAGTTACTATGATTAAGTAGGCATATTAAAAGCAGATTACATAAACCTAAGAGTTAAAATTTCTAGTTCTTAAGCTTTTCTGAATTTCAAAGTTTTCTCTTACCTTGATCCAAGGTTGGGTTTTTAAAGATATATACATATATATATGAAATATATAAATATGTATATTTACATAAATATATTTTTTAAATTATTTTTTTCTGGTATTCATAAGTGTGTTCAGATGTCCATTAACTAGGAAGACCGTAAGAGACCAAATGAAACTCTCTGCTTCAACCTCTACACAGTTGGGTTATTTTGGCTATGGAACCAAGAAACAGTACTAGTAGGAAATAATTGACAGAAAACTAATGAAGAATAATAGTATCTGCATTTCCTTTTATCCCCAAGGCAGGGTGGGGGAGGGCATGACTTCTAGGTCTCCTATTAATCTGCTTGCTCTTTTCATCTTAGGCCATGGAAAATCTCCTTCTTGATCTTAGATGGGCCACCCAAATCTGTGCCCCACACCATTCATTAATTTGATCTCCTCAAATACAGCTGCAATCCATTTTCTTTGAATTTTTCTTCCTTTACTGCATTTGTTAGAATTAGACTCTAAGTCCCTTGAGGCAGGAATCTTTTTATTCCATATACAATTCTTTTGGGTGGTCGTGTATTAATATCAGAATTTAAAACCACCTAACCTTATTTATAAAATTGGTCTTCATGTTTAAATGGCTAAAGTAAATCATGAAAGGGGAAACAATTACGTGTGCCAAGGACATACTACTTGATATATGTGATCCCATTTTATCTTTCAATGACCCTGCAGTAGACATGTCTCTCTGTTTTACAGATGAGGCTCAGAAAGTGGCCTGGCTGCAACTTAAATCAAACTTTTGCTGATGTCAAAAACCTCATGCTCTTTCCCTAAACTATCTGCCTCCAATTTGTACTGAGGTCTGAGGAAACTGCTGAGGTCGGAATCCAGTTGGTTCAGATCCTTGACTCCTTTATGGTTCCTTAACTCAAATTTTATTGTTTCCTTTTTTTGTTTTTAAGATTTATTCATTTATTTGAGAGAGAGAGCGTGCACGCATGAGCGAGCAGGAAGGGGGAGAGGCAGAGATGGAGAGAGAGAATCCCAAGCAGACTCCCCACCGAGCATGGAGCCCAACATGGGGCTCGATCCCAGGACCCCAAGATCATGACCTGAGCTGAAACCAAGAGCCGGACGCTCAATTGAATGAGCCACCCAGGCGCCCCACGTTTTATAGTTTCAACACCATAATTCTAGCTCAATAGTTAGGCAGGTGCAAAAAAAATTTCGAGAAATAATTAGGACCCCAGGTTAAATATAAATTTGGCATGGATCCTCTACATAGGTCACGCCACAAAGCTGAGGTTCTCAAGCTTTCTCAATTCATGGCACTCCTAGGCCAATAGAAACAGCTGACCATTCTATTTCCTAAGTAGCTAGGTACTAACAACTTAATAAATACTTGTCTTTTTTTTTTTAAAAGATTTTATTTATTTATTTGACAGGAAGAGACACAGCAAGAGAGGGAACAGAAGCAGGGGGAGTGGGAGAGGGAGAAGCAGGCTTCCCACGGAGCAGGGAGCTGGATGCGGGGCTCGATCCCAGGACCCTAAGATCATGACCTGAGCCGAAGGCAGATGCTTAACGACTGAGCCACCAGGTGCCCCTAAATACTTGTCTCTTAAATATCTTACAAAATCTGTGTGAAAAAAGTAATACGAGTCAGTTGAAATAAATATATTTTTATTTTATTCTAAAATGACTGTAATTACTTATAAATGGAACACGTGCATCTGTTGGGCACTGCACAACTTCTCAAACCGTGAAATAAGAGCATCTTCAGTTCCTGTTCCACATTCTTGATACCTGCTTTTTTGTCACAGCGACTGCCTAAAATCCAGTCTTTGACATGGCATCATGAAGTGTGCATTCCAGTGCTGAAATGGAACCACTTTAAGCAACTGGTTTGCACGGTATCTGACAGATGTCACTGTTTCCCTCAAACATTTAAAACATCCTGGGGTGCCTCAGGGGCCAGGCAAATCTTAAGAATATCTTTTTCCCTCTTTCTCTTCTTCTTCTTTCTTTCTCTCTTTTCCCCCCTCTGCTCCCTCTTGCCCTTCCTTTACTTTCCTCTATGCTTGTGTTATAATGATAAAACTTCTCGAGGTTCATTTGTAACTCCAATTCTCTCCCCGTCACTGAAATCTTCAACCTGGACTGAAGTCAACAGGAAAGCATATGTTTTGACTGAAAGACATATGGAAATCTGATGTTTAGACACATTTCCCTAGCAACAAAGCAAAGTTTTCACCAAAGAATTTTTTTACATTATCCAACTGACTATCTCACACTTGATGAACTGAGGAAGACAGAATGAAAGAGAGGCAGAGAGGGTGAGGGAGGGAGGAAGAGAGAAAAGAAACTGGATTAATAAATCTTCTTTATTTAAAAATGTGATGATAGGAGGGGGCCTTTGAGAGGTGACGAGGTCACGAGGATGGGGCCCTCAGCAACAGGATCAGAGATGCGGAGAGCTCCCTCCTGCTACCTCCTGAGATGCACAGGCAGACGGCCACCTATGAGGCAGGAAGTGAGTCCTCACAAGACACTAAATACGCCAGTGCCTTGACCTTGGACTGTCTAGTCTCCAGAACTATGAGAAATAGATTTCTGCTGGTTGTAAGCCACCCAGTCGATGGTGTTGTTATAGCAGCCCGAGTGAACCAAGACAGGTCTCTTCATAGCTTCCTTCTCAGCAGGAAGAGTCACTATTAAAAAAAAAAAAAAAAAAAAGAAAGAAAGAAAGAAAGGAAAAGACTTTGGCACTAAGGGGAAACATGAAAAGAAAACAGGAGGCACATCAGCAGCTGCATTCACAAATGGCAAGTCAACCGTCCTCTCATGGCTGACTCCGTCTGAATCAGGATGGTCTACATCATCCTACGCTGACAGCTCCCATCTCAGTGGCTTCACACAACGGAAGTTCCTTTTTTGTTTTACCCACGTCCAGCACGCACTCGACGCGCTCCCTGGGGGACTCAGACCGAGGAAAACTTCATCCTGACGTGCGTGTCCATCATCACCCTCGTGGCGGGAAGAGCATATGGCGACCGTGCCTCGGAGATCTGTCCCTTCCACTCCCGTTGCATTGGCCAACACAAGTCACGAGGCCAGGCCCAACTCCAGCGGGGTGGGAGATGTGCAGGAGCACTGTGGGCAGGAAGGAGAGGAGCTGGAAAGGGGACGGCTCCCCTGAGACAGCACTTGCTCCGAGGACTCCCCTGCCCATCCTGTCCACCAGAGGGCTGTGCTGTCAGCAACCACCACACCCTCCCCCCTCTCTCCCTCCAGCAGGAGGTCATGGAGAAAAGCAAGCTGGGTCTTCAGACCATAGCCACCCGTCTAGCCAAGTGCTCATAGGATGGTGCTTTGATACTTCCTGAACCTCTCAGCAAAATGACGTTGCGGCCCAACTTGGGGTCAGAAAGAGGAGAGGTGGAGTGGGGTGGCCCCGTGCGGCTGAAACAATCCTCGAGAACCCCCACCACAGCGGGGGAGGGGCAGCGGGGCTGCTGGATGGCTGGGTGTGCGCTTGGTTCACGGGAAGGACAACGGAAGGGAGCAGAGTGGAGGTAAGGACAGCTTAGAGCAGGAGGGGAGGAAAGAAACAGGGGAGGTGTAAGAGGGAAAGAGTGGGGAAGGGGTGAGCTGGGGACTACAAACACCCTGCTCATCTCCGGTCAGTTAGGGGCACAAAACTTTTCTTACGTCCTACACAGTGTGACTCACTAGCATCCCAAATGAATGTTCCCCTGGGGGGGCTCTGCGAGGGCCCGGGCAGGTCCTCTGCATTGGAAATGGGATTTCCTCTTAGAAGCACATACCAGGTTCTGGAGAAATGTACTAACACTAGTTTTGTTTTGCTTTTTCGTTTTGTTAGCTCACGAACTGATGACATAAATAAATTTTAATTTGGATTCCTTAAAAGACACATAAAAGGAGGAGCTGAACACGGGTGTGGGTTTAAAGATGAAATGTCCTATGGTGACCAGAGGGCATCTGATTTCCCTGGGCCTATACGATCCAAATAACATCTAAATTCTGATATTCATAGGATCGCTTAGTACACTGAGTCCTTCTACTGTGAAATAAGCCATTGTACTTAGTAAAGGCCAATGATGTCAGGTAGAAATAAACATTTGATGTCATGGGTCAAAACTGTCGGAGAAGGGGCACAGCTGGTTTTAGACAAATCCAGTTTTTGAGAGTCTGTGGGTGCCGAAGAAGTGGGTGATTCCTCACACTTCTCAGAAATGTCACCGAGAGTCCTTTACTTGGCGACTCTGCCTTGTGCATTCCAAGAGAAGTCTTGTTCCAAACACAGGTTTCCATAATAAACTTTCCAGCAACACATCTGCTGTGAAAAATAAGATGTTTGTGGCATTTTACTCTAAACAAAGCATAAAGAGAAAGATTCATTTTTAGATGTTTATTGAAGACTCAAAATTCTTCCCACATTAGGAAAAGATGACCGGATCCACTGTACAATTAAGTTCTGACTTGAAGACTGGAGGTTTAAAGAAAATGCAACCACTTGCATTTCCTGCTGCAAATTAACCGAAAGGAGCTTAATTCAAAAGATATGCTATGGCAACAGTCAGTAGGTGTTAGGTCAAATAACCGATGGCCCAACTCAATGGGAGACACGGTAAGCCTCATTAAAAAGCATGGCTGATGCGGGGGCAGCGAGACCAGTACCAATTCCGGCTCTTGGAGGACTGATGTGGTTGCTTTTCTGCTCGTTGCAGATTTTAATGAGAAATTTAGTCTTCTTCACAAATGCTTCCTTTAGTTGTGCTTTAATTATAGACTTTGACCAAAAAAGCCAGAAGGAGAGCAAACAGAGCCAGGCCCACAGACGCCCTCAGTGTGCAGTCTTGATGGAGTCTTTGCAAGCGGAGTGCCATTCTGGAGCTCGCGGGGTCCCGCCGAACCGCAGAAGTGTGGGGCACCAAGCTCAGGTGATTCCCAAGCCTCTTTCTCAAGTCCTATGAAGACGGAAACATAGAGGGGGAAAAAATGATTTTAAGATACAAAACAGCCCTACTGTGACTATCTGTCAAGTAATGAGTCCCTAGAAGAAGCTGTCTTTTTTTCTTTATTGAGATGTAATTGACAAATAACATTGTTATTAGTTCAGGTGTGCAGCATAACGAGTCCATGTTTTATGTACTCCAAAATGACCACCACAATAAGTCTACTTAACATCCACTGCCATGCATACAGTTTTTGTTTTTTTTTTTTCTTGTGATGAGAATTTTTAGGATCTCCTCTCTTGGCAACTTTTCAAATATGCAACACAGTGTTGTTAATCCCAGTCACCGTGCCGTGCATGACACCCCCTGGGCTTACTCGTACTGTAACTGGAAGTTTCCACTTTTGACCCCTTCACCCATCTTGCCCACCCCCCGACCTCCACCCTCCGGCAACCACCAATCTGTTCTCTGGATCTATGAGCTCAATTTTTTTTTTTTTTAGATTTCACATATAATTGAGCCCATATGGCATTTGTCCTTCTTGGACTTAATTCACTTAGCATAATTCCCTAAAGGTCCATCCACGTTGTTGCAAATGGTAGGATTTCCCTCTTTTTTATGGCTGAGTAATATTCACATATACATACACATACACACACACACACAGGATATATATCCCACATCTTCTTTGGATAAAGACACTGGACACTTAGGCTGTTTCCATATTTTGGTTACTGTAAATCATGCTACAATGAACACAGGGGTGAGTGTTTTTGTTTTCTTCAGATAAATACACAGAAAAGGAACTGCTGGATCATATGGTATTTCTGTTTTTAAGTTACTGAGGCACCTCCATACTGTTTTCCACAGTGGCTGCACCAAGTTACATTCTCTCACAACAGTGCCCATTTCTCCACATCTCTGCCAACACTTGTTATTTCTTGTCTTTTTGAAAACAGCCATTCTGACAGGTGGGAGGTGATAGCTCACTGTGGTTTTGATTTGCATTTCCCTGATGATGAGTGATGTTGAGCATCTTTCATGTACCTGTTGGCCATCTGTATGTCTTCTTTGGAAAAATATCTACTCAGATCCTCTGCCCATTTTTTAATCAGATTGTTTTTTTGCTAGTGAGTTATAGTAGTTCCTTATATATTTTGGATATTACTTATCAGATATCAGATATAGGATTTGTAAATATTTTCTCCATTCAAGTAGACTGCCTTTTTGTTTTGTTGATGGTTTTCTTTGCTGTGTAGAAGCTTTTTAGTCTGATGTAAGAAGAAGCGATCACTTAGTTACTCCTTCAGCAGACACATTCAAACACCCACCATGGGCCACGTGGCCCCAAGTTAGGTATGGATAAATCACATTTCCTTTCTTTGAAGTGTCAGGCCAAGTTCATGATTTTCCAGATTATGCACAAAACATATGAGAGGGGAGGAGAGAGAGTTAGTTTATGGAGAATTAAGGCAGAATTCATGAAGCATAATGTTTACGTAGAGTGGAATCATATCAAAAATGTACCTTTTAGGGATGCAACCACATCTACTCAGCAAAAAAAAAAAAAAGAAAGAAAGAATGACATAGTTCTTATGGATGTCATTTCATTCCACAAACATATCCCTCCAGGTGGAGATTCCCGGCTGCCCCAAACTTGAAGAGGAAGCTGAAGGGTCTGGGTGGCCAGAAAGACAGCCCCCCCTCCCCCAATTCAGCTCCCTCTGGTATGCTGTCTAGCTACGATCACTAGTGGGGAGGGAGAACCTGGCTGCTCTCTAGACGGTTCTAGCCTTTCAAAGTATAACTTTAATTCTGTTATAGAAGATCTCCATCTTATGTACAGGCTTTAGAGTTGGTGCCTCCCCTGCTGGGACCTGAAACACCACTTTGAGAGATGGAGATGGGGTGGGCAGGGGAACACGGACGGGCAATGTGGGGGGCCAAAGGGGTAACCCAGAGGCAAGAAAACCTCAGGCATGTCTGTGGAAGAACAAGAAATCCACAGCAGCACAAAATATTTCAACACCATTTTATTTTGCTTTTTCTTCCCTTCCAAGCTCCCTAAGAATCTCTTGTTGACACCTGTGTCCTCTGTGTGGAAAGTGGGAGTTGCAGCTCACCACACATGGTAGACACACGGAAACCGTACTCTCCAGAAGGAAACCGTGGCGGGAATGTGCAGGGTAGGCTGACGGGAGGGAAGAGAATGGGAGTAGGTGATCCAGTGGCGAGTTGAGGCGGGAGGTGATGAGCACCTATGTTAGGATGATGGCAGAAGGCTGGGGAAGGAGGGACAACGGACTTTTGATGGAGAACCCACAGGATTTGAGTTCAGATGAGTGAGTAACGAGAGGTATGAAGAATAGGAATGGGGAAATGAAAATAACTTTTAGAATCCAGTTTCCACCAGCTAATGCTTCCATGTGATAGATGTGCAAGAATTCTTGCTTTGACTCTAGGAGACTAATGGCAAAGTTAAAAAAAAAAAAAAGAAAAGAAAAACTGCTAACCTCAAGGATAAATCTCCCAACCCAATGGCAGTCGAATCATGATTCACTTCTGCACTCACGGGTGTTTGGACCGACACCCTGCTGGTGTCTGTCCCTTGACAAGGGGGCATGCAGTGGAACAGATGAGCTTTCCTCCCTGCAGCGGGGGGGGGGGGGGGCATGACCAGAGCTCAGAGGTGCACCCAAAGCTGCTCCCGCCCCCGGAGACCATTCTCTTGTGAGACTGGCTTTCCATGTGATATTTTGGAGCTAAGAATATGTTGACAAACTTTTAGTTTGCCTAAAGTAGTCTCCATATCTCAAGGACAGCACTCATCTGGACCGGGCAGCCCGGAGAGAGAACGAAGTCCTTCACTACAGTGACATAAGCGATGTGAGTTCTTGAAGTGCAGCGAGGCTACTTCCCCTCTGGGTTCTTGGACCTGCGCGTCTGCAGGGGTAGAGCAGATACCCGCAAGTGTTCAGATGTGAGTAAGTGAGTGAATGGGGGTGTGTGTTCCAGAGGAGATGCAAACAATCAAAAACGTGCCTCTCCATGTCCCTTGTGACCCACGCATCCTGTGATGGATTCAGAGTATGAATCTACCCGAATCCTAAGTTGCTGCCTCTAGAGATTAAAGCATCACTTCTTAAATTTGGGTTTACGAGACCATAACTAAGAGGCTGATCGATGTCTCGTTGGCCCGAGTTTGACATTTTTGAGTCACGCAAGGCTTTGAGAAGCCAGTGAAGACTACAGATTGTTCCCCAGAAAAATGTGGAGGTGACTGTGCCCATAGGCACACAGCGCTACTCATGCTTCCATGTATGACTTTAGGAAGTTCACAGACACCCTCACCGAGGAGTAGATCCAGATAGCGTGGGGGTTGGAGCTTTCTTTTTAGGAGAAAGTGCAAATACAAACTTAAGTACAGGGCCTTGGAAGGGGCCCCTCCAAGAGTGAGCCGGTGAAACACAATCTCTCCCAGCTTCAGGGAGAATCCACCTCTGTTCCACCCATCATCCCGAATGCTGGGCCCTGGTTCTACACCTGCCATTCCAAGCTGTCACTTGGTGATCACTGGTGCCAGGCCAGGGGTCAGGCTGACCTGGGCAGGACTAGGCCACGTCTTCAAGCATTAAGCATCTGGTTGAGTTTATAACATCTTCTGCTTCACAAAGCTGCAGTGCAGCTAATGTGTTTGTGCTCTTGGCCTGAAAAAACCCTTGACTTTTGATGACTATTCCACAAAATTTCTTCTCCTTCTTCTAACTCATTTGCCATAAAATTTTGCTCCAAATATGAAAGTTACTTATTGAATTACCATTGTGGATTACCCGTAGTTGTGTTCTTCCTTGGGTATTACTTTATTCCCTTCCACGCCCCTGCCCCCCCACCTGCTCCCGGCAAACACCTAATGCGTCTGACCGTAACAGACCCCCCATTCCCAGTGTGCCAAGTCTGCATCACAGAATCTCATGGACAGCAGGAGCGTGCTCGGGCAGCCGCACCCACCTGGCCTGCTGCTTTCCCTAAGATCAAGGTGGGCACTTGACAAACAACACAGCACGAGAGGGAAAAGGTAGCCTGTCTCTACCGTACTGGGCTTCTTTTTTATCTTCACCTTTTACCGATCCAAGATCGTGATTAAAAGAGTTTGATGACATATTTTTAAATATAAGATTGAGAAAAAGTCTTCTCAGCTGACAGTAATCAGTAGGAAGCTAGCTTTGTACATTTCAATTGTCACCACCACTGTGATACTGAAGTTAAAGTAACTTAAAAATATAGGAGGGGCGCCTGGGTGGCTCAGTCGGTTAAGCGTCTGCCTTCAGCTCAGGTCATGAGCCCTGGGGTCCTGGGATCGAGTTCCACATTGGGCTCCCTGCTCAGCCGGGAGCCTGCTTCTCCCTCTGCCTGCTACTTTCCCTGTTTGTGCACTCTGTCTCTCTGTCAGATAAATAAATAAAATCTTTTAAAAAAATACAGGAAACAGAAGGACTTTCTCCTAAAGTCCAAGACACTCCAACATCTAAACATACAACTATGGCAGAGCTCTATATAGTTAGAAGCGAATAGGAAAAAATGAATAGGAAAGAATGTAGCACTTCTATGACCCAATTTAAACAAAAAGTGCTTTTAGGGGAGGTGATGATAAATCACCAATGCTAAGGTAAAAGTTTACATGTGCATGCCGACACACACACACACACACACACACACACACACGGAGAACAATGTATGTAACTGACTTAGAGAAAAACTTAGTACGGTCAATAGTTCTGGGAAGTAAACAGAAGGCTCAAACCTTCCCTAAACTTCTTAACCATTATTACCAAAGATTATTAATTCTTGAAATTCAAGATACACTTCCATCTCTCAAACGGTAACACACCCAGTATGAGAAATGTTATTGCTTGCTAAGACTAAGTAAACACCAACTCTCAAACTTACACTTTTTAAGAAATCCAACTCCACTGAGAAATGCCTTTTTCAAAACAGAAATTTGAAACGAGGCAGGATAGGACCTCTGTTCAATCAAAAAGATCCCTGCATTTATCCAGTTATAGTAAATTAAGGACAACACTGAGAAAGTGTTCACTTTGATTCACGTGGGCTATCCCCCCGCTTTGTAAATCTGTTTCCTTAATTAATTTCTAAACATTCTTGCTAATTCTTAAAGCACCTTACTAATTTTCAAAAGTACAGCTTATCAAATCCTATTAAAGTAATAAATCTGGTAAAGTAGAACCAAGTACCTACACTGAAAACAAAACCAAACAAAAACGACTTTGATGTTCAGGAAGTCTACGGATCGGATTTCAATCAGGTGGAGATAAATGAAGACTTCAGAAAAAAGAACGCAGTCTGGCTAGATGGTAACAACAGTCCATCTTGAATTATGTCTTTCTTGAGCAGCTACCCATGCACGGCTGGGAAGAAGAAAGAGGAGCCTGACTACACCCAAACACATGCAGGGCACCGAGGTCACATGGGACCAGTGCTGGGGGCATGAAGTGCCCTGGTTCTGCCCTCTAGTCCCACCTCCATCTTAGGATTTGGGGGCAGATGATTTATCTTCTCTGTTTCTACATAAAATCACCTAAGAAATAGAGATACTGCTAGTATTTTCATATCATAGGGCTGTTAGGAGGATCGAGTGAGATGTGCATATTAAGTTTTTTGAGCATGTAAAACTCAAGATTAACACATTCCCTGGTGTTTTGCGGTTCTAATGGAACTGGCAAACTGTCTCAGATATTCTTTTTGTAAAATCATAAAGTCGCTATTTTATTTGCTTCTCAAATATGATTAACTGATTTAGGCTATTTTTGTCCCTTCCGCATCATCAGGAGACACACGGTATATAACGAATGAGCATGGGTTTCAAATTCTGGCAGGGCAGAAACTGAATCCAGGGTCAGACATCTGGCAGCTGTGTGACCTTGGGCAAGTGGTTCAAAGCCCCAAAGCCTAGTTACCTCTTCTATGAAGCAGAGATATCAATATGTACTGTAGATGATGTCGAGAGGGTTCGAAGTAATATGCTCAGTGCTCGGCTGGGGTGCCTGGAATGCAGAAGGTCTACACGAAGGGCTATTATATTACATCTCAGGAGTGTGACCCAGAACGTGGGGAAGCTCAGAGCTCCCCACAGCACTTAGCACCAGAACTGAGATGAAGATGTCCTGTCCTGGGTACTACCCTCGCAAGCGCTAACCCACGATGGAGAAGCTATGCCTCTCTCTGTGGAGTGAGCCTTCTGGAACAGCTCTTAACTAAAACCATCCCATATGTGAAGGGAAACGGACCCAAATTTATGAAGAGGGGTTCACTGGTCACATGTGCCAGAGGCTCATTTTTATATCTGATTTTTCCTTCGATATTTAGTTTTGTTATAACATTTTTTTTTCAAGGAAACTAAAAAGGAAAGGAAACAAGTTACTCTCGATTCCACAAAGGTTTTAGGTTCTGTGCCCAGCCTGAACCAGCCAGCTCCCCTCCTCCACTCTCTGTCTGCTCCCTGCTTCCTCTTGAGATTGAGGGCTCAGTCAGACGGGACCTCCTGTAGGAAAAACTCTCTCAACCAGCGCACAGCCCCAGAGGAGTGAGGTCCTTCCCCTCCATGGGGCTGGGCATCCAGCTGGCCGGCCTTCATCATGGCCCTTGTTGGTGGTAGTAAATGACCTGTCTACTCCCGCAAGATCCTATGAGCACCCCTCGAGAGGAGCCTTGCCAGTGCATGCCCAGGGCCCAGCACCGAGGGGGGTGGGCAGTGCTAGCTGAAAGGATATTTGCCTTTCTACCTGCTCCTTAGTACTACAGATGCACATTTTATACAGTGCAGATAGTCTTTCCATATAAATTGCCATTTACCTATTCTTGGATTTCTTATTAGACTGTGGGGTAGAGGGAACAGAGGGTCGAACATCATCAATACAACACAGTATAAAAATATAATAGTACCAACAGGGAAAAACTTGCCAGCAGAGAAGTAGCATGGTACATTAGTTTTCTATTGCTACTTTAATAAATTACCGTAACCTCAGGTTTTAATACAAATTCATTCGCTTGCAATTCTGGAGGTTGAAAATTCTAAAATCAAGGTGTCGGCAAAGCTGCATTCTTTCTGCCAGTTCTAGAGGAGAATTGGTCTCCTTGCTCTTTTTCTAGCTTCTAGAGGCTGCCTGTATCCGTTGGCTTGTGGCCTTTTCTCTCCAGGTTCAAAGCCAGTAATACAGACTTTTCAATGAGGATCCTTGTGATTTACGCTGGGCCCCTGGGAATAAACCCAGGACAATTTCTCCATCTCGACCTTTAATTGAATCACATACCTGAAGTTCCCTTTGGCCATGTAAGGCAAGCACATTCACAGGTTCCTGGGATCAGGACGTGGGTTATCCTCTGTGTGTGTGTGTGTGTGTGTGTGTGTGTGTGAGCACATTATTGTGCTTACCTCTCCTGGCATATGTGACTTCCCCGTGTTCTCACTGTCCCACCAGAAGGTGTGCTCAGTTCAGGCAGAGCTGAACCAGCTGCAGGAGAGAATGCACTCCAACAGAAGCCTGATGTTCTCCACGTCACAGGGAAAAGGGGTACAGGGCACCTCCCAGTGACTGTACCGCTGGCTGGCCATGAAGCCTCCTGGTGGAGGAAGACGGGGTTCCCAGGGCTCAGCCTCCGCTCACACAGACCTGCTGAGCCACCATGTCTGTCCTACTCATGGCTTTTTCAGCCGGAAGAGATAAGGACCTGAAGGAGGTGGTCAATGAATAGAACTTTCTCTGCAGGGGTATTTGTACTTCTGTGTGTTCCTTTGCCTTCTATATTTATATTTTTGTACAGGTGCAAACATCTTATCCTTTTCTTGGTTGGGTTTGGCCTTCCAATGGAAAGTCATGCCGTTCACAGGCCTCTCATGCAGTGCCTCCTCCTCCCAAATATTTATAACTTGCATTATGGGATATGGCCATAGAACCAGAAGCCTAAGGATCCAGGAGGACATGTGGATGACAGCCTCTATATAAAAACACTAAGTAGATAAGAAGCATTTACGCACTGGTCACCATACGCCCGGCACGATTCTGAGTACTCTATATGCATTCTTTCATTCCCTCCAAATTCCCAGGGAAGCTGTTAACATGACTTAATTCCAACTTGCCCAATTGACGGGGAGCAGGTATCCATGGTGAAGCCGATGAGAGGCTTGGCTTCAGTCATACTAAGTTCAGCCTTGGTGATAACACATCAGAAGTACATTTCTAACGCCATACAGAGAAATGAGAAAAACCAAGGCACGGCATATCAAATGACTATCAGGATTGAGATTTCTTCTAAGCCGACTTTATCCACTTTACTTGCCACTGCATCTCACGGATGCAATGGTGGTGTTTTGCGTTTCTCTACAGAAAGGCCATTCCGGGAAAGCCAGGTCAGGTCCTGAGGGGGCACTGCATCCCACCTGGTTTGCAGTTCTGAACCATGCTGAGACTTTGTAAATGGGACCCAGAGATGGCACACGGCTGCGTTTTCTCTGAGCACACACACACACACACACACGCACACACACACACACTTGATCTGCTCACATTAGAACATGTTGCAAAATGTGTTTTAATGAGGAACAGTTGGGCTGGTTCTGCTCAAATAAAAGATATCCCTGGAAGAGAGTCGCCACCTGTCTTCCCATCTCGCCGTGCAGCGTCTAAATGAGTTCTTCTGTCTCCGACACCTGCAGGTGTTGCAAGCTGCCTTCCTCGGATTGACAGACACCCTATCCCCGCGCTCCGGGGCCTTACCAGCTACAGGGACAGACGGGGATGGAGGGTGCCGTGCTACCTTTCTCCACTACTCTTTCAGACAATTCCTCAAACTGGGAACATCTTAATTTCATATAATTAGGAATGCCCGATTCTCTCTGAACCAAAGATCTTAGTAGTTTCTAGTTCTTGAGGACTCTGCGAAGAATGTTCTATGCGCCGTCCATCAGCTTTGTAGGTACACTGGCATGTAACGAACTCCACAAATTAAACCTGGAATCAGCTACACCTTTTCATTTATTTGGGGAGAATATTCACATGATAAAACCTCTGTCACAGAGTTACGTGATGAGGGCACAGTCCTGTCAGCATTTCTGTATCACTTTTGGGCACGGGCAATTCTAAATTCGGCATTATTTGCATGTAATTTCCCCCACATCCTCTCACCTCAAATGTGTAATTGCTATCAGGCCATTAAAATCGCAAAGAAAAATAATTTCAAGCCAGAACATACCCGCACACACAAAATCACTATGATCTTGTTTTATATCTTGTTTTGGTGACAGCAGAGTAATATAAGGCTTTGCTAATAAGGCCAAAAATAAATTATTAAACTATCTGCCGTATGATCAAATGCATTTCAGATTATATTCTGAGTAATTCTGCCTTGACATTTACCAAAGGAAGAGCTCTGATGTGCCTCTGCATGGTCTGGGTGACCCCCTCTTTCAGGACGTGGTCTGCGTGACCCCTCTTTCAGGAAGCCCAACCCTCTGACTTCAACTGAGCCAAATGAAAGAAAGAGATAATCATACCAAAAATCAAAGCTCGGCGTCGACACATCACCTAATTATTATTTTCTGTGAGGTCGTAATTCATCCGACTCAAGAGATACAAAAACAACTCTTAAGCTCTGAACTTCTTTTAATGGATTCAAAATATTATGTGTAAATTTTTCTCATGGCTCAAAGGCATTGTTAGAGCTTGAAGGGAAAGCTACTAGGGATGAAGAAAAAAATGTCTGATAGCTCATAACTCAAGTTAGAGTTCAGCATCACCTTCTTGTTTGTTTTTTTTAACCGAGCCTGCACATATGGCCTATGCAGAAAATCTATCAACACCAAATATGTGATCAATGCAAGGAAATTATGTTAAAATATACATTATGCAGTGCAGTATGCTATCAGAAAAGACCCTCAAAATCTCCTGACTCTGTAGAGTTTGCTTTAAATACAAAATCATCTTCATATCTGAAAGTTATCTCTATCACGATTGCATTTTAATTCCCAAAATATACACTTAAGGAAGCACCTCTTAATGTAAGCATCTCTAATGGAAACTGTTGCCTCAGTCCCTGATAATCAGGAATGAACAACGGTGGCAGTCCAGTCTTCATAAGGCCTCCTCAACCCTCCAGTTGTGGGCTTCTACCTGAATTCTGTCGTCTTCCTGAAAGTTCCTAATCTTTCTTTAACTCAGCACCACGTGTCCATTCAAATGCCTGACACTGGCCTAGATCCTGGCTTGTTACATTCACCAAATAAGTGCGTGGAGTGCAGGGTAGAAGAAGGGGGTCTAGAATTAATAACACAGCATAAAAATCTTTGCCCACAGTGGGGTGTTGTCATTTGTTTATACGTAACCTCTTTAGTTCTACAAAAACCAAGGGGTTGTGAGCTTTTCCGAAAGGTATGTTATCAGAGGTCTGGCATCTTAGCTGGAGATGCATTTATTTTTACTTCTTATTCATTGTGATTTAAATTTTACTAGCTGCCCTTAAAACCCAAGCTATTTATTTACTATGTCAAAATTTGGAAATTACTCTAGAATGTGTATGTAGGTCTCTCTTTCAGCCACGGATGTATACACAAGTATACACACATACACACACACACACACACACACACACACACACAGGACTGGAAATAAAGAAGGAACCAAAAGGCTCCCTGAGAACTATGAAGTCAGTAATCACCATGTTCATGATGATGGCAGAAATCTGAACTCCTCTAACCCGAAACATTGGCTGGAAGTACACATCTGTACAAGCTAATGTGGCCCCACCACTGTGGCAAAGCTGAAGAAAATTAAGGTGAATTGGGTCCAGATGCTTTCCTGATGATGAAGTCTTTTCGATAATCTCTTAAGCTCCAACTGAAACCACCCTCATTCCATGGAGTGTATACAGGAAGCTGTGAACTAGGATGTCGACAAACGGAACAATCAGGTGTACGAAAGTTAATCTTTAAGCAAGCACTTCAACTCAAAATAATTACGCCCAAGGATTTCTTCCCACTAGGTAACCATGAGAGTGTGTTGGCAGATGTTTGTGTTTTAAATGAAAAAGAAGCCATGTGTGATGCTAACCACTATTAGAACGCAACCCTCCCATCCTGTTCTAAGCATCATTTTCAATGACACTGGGAATATGGTTCTAGCATCATTGAGCTCCACGAACTGTATAAAATGAATAAAGGAGATGGCAGGTGCTTTGTTCTGTCCAAAGAATCTCATAAATGATGAGCTAACATGTAAAATGTTTCCTACAGATCACTGTGATAGTTATTCAGCTAGGAAAAATTCCGATAAACCAGTTAAGAAAGATTACATGGAATGCACTCACCATGATTACATTAAAATCGGCCATTTGAACCAAGTTCACATCTGTATTTTCCCCTCACTTCCAAAATTCCATTATGTGTTCTTCTAAAACTCCATCCCAAGGCATGCTCATTTCCCCTTTCTATTTCTATTTTGAATATGGATAGTTCTTAAAAAGTAAAAAATAAACAACCCTACCAAATGTCATTGAAAATAACAGAGAAGATTAATACAGGGAGATTTAATTGTTTATATCACCATAAAAGTGTGGCGGGTAACCTGCAAGATGGCTCCCAGTGATCTTCGCCTTCCGGTATTCACATCCCGCTGTAACAACTTCCCTCTTCCCCTGACTATGAGCTGATCGGCCTTGCTTCTAATTAATAACACTCAACATAAATGATGGGATGCCACTTCTGAAATTAGGTCACAAAAAAAAAAAAAAAACCCTGGCTTCCCTGTTTCTCACTCTCTCTGCTTGTTGCTCTGAGGAAAGCCAGCTGCCTTGTTGTGAGGTGTCCTACGCTAAAGCCTACGTGAGAAGAGACTGAAGGAGACCTCTGCCCAATGGCCACGAAGGACCAAGACCTCACTCTCACAACCCATGGGAAACGGAATCCCACCATCCCCACATAAGTGAACTTAGAGGCAGCTCTTCCCCCATTTGACCTTTCAGGTAAGACTACACTCTTGGTCAACGCCCCGACTGCAGCCTCCCAACAGGCATGGGGCCAGAGGCATCCTAGCTGCACATGCCCAGATTTCTGACCCACAGACGCTCTGAGATAATGAATGTTTTTTTGTTTCAAGCTGCTAAATTTTGAGGTCATTTGTTACACAGCAATAGACAACTAATATAAAAAGATGCCAGGTAGAGGGCTGGAAACTGATTCACATATATAGTGAGATGTGATTTTTATAACAGAGGCATTTTGCACTGCTAGGAAAGATGGACTTTCAATAAAATTTTCTGGAACAATTCATTATACACACGTAAAACAATGAAATTTGACTCCTACCCACCATCCTTAAAAATTAATTCCAGGTAGAGTGATTATTTACCTGGGAAAGGCAGAACTGGAAAAATTTTAGGTCATGTGGGCAGAAAACCTTTCTAACCCGTAAGGCAGGGAAACCATTCTTAAATCACAAAAATACATGAAATTCTAAGGCGCCAATGAGAGGTTAAAAGACAAGCCACGAACGGAGAGGAGACACGTGCTTCACACACAGCAGACTGTAGACTTTTATAATATAAAGAAATCCTAAAAATCAAAAAGGTATCATCTCAACAGAAGGAAATGGGCAACAGACTTAACACAGACTCTTTATCAAAGAGGAAATCGAAATAAATATATCAAAGAAATCCAACAAATGTATACACATATGTCAACCTCATTTGTAATTAGAGAGATACAAGTTAAAAACACAATGAGGGGCGCCTGGGTGGCTCAGTTGGTTAAGTGACTGCCTTCGGCTCAGGTCATGATCCTGGAGTCCCAGGATCGAGTCCCGCATCGGGCTCAGCAGGAAGTCTGCTTCTCCCTCTCCCTCTCCCCCCTCTTGTGCTCTTTCTCTCTCTCACTCTCTCTCTCAAATAAATAAATAAAATCTTTAAAAAAAAAAACAAAAAAAAAAACACAATGAGACACCAGTTCACAGACACCGCGTTGTCAAAAGGTAAAACCATCCGGCAGTTGAGATTAGCTGGACTGCTCTAAGTTTTGTGATTGTGTCATGAGGCATTTATAGTGGTAACAGTTAACTGGTATATAAGATGACCAGATATTTGGTCCTGCAATCCTTTTAATAAGGGATTATCTATCTATCTATCTGTCTTTCTCTATCTTTAACACAAATACATTCATTCATTCACTCACTCAATAGACATTTCCTAAGCATGTGCTCTGCCGTGCCAGGCCCTGTTCTAGACATTAAAGACAAAGAAAGGAATGAAGCAAAATATCCCAGCACTTACGGATGGAGTTTCCATTTTAGTAACTAGAGACGAAGAAACACATAAATATGTGGTGTGTCTGACAGGGAGATTTTCCATGGAGGAAAATGGAGGAAGGATGGGGGGTTCTAGGTTGTGGTGGGGGTGGCTGTTTTACAGAGAGCTACTCAGGAAGGACTCGCTGATGAGGCAGAATTTTAGCAGATACTTGAATGAAGGAGATGACAGATGTGTCACATAGGCATCTAAGAGAAGCAGGTTCCAAGCAGAGGGACTGGCAGGTGGAAAGGCCCTCCTGAGGGAGAATGGCTGGTGTGTTCACATTCAAGGAGCAGCATGGAGACCAGTGTGGCTGGTCCGGCACATTCAAGGGCTAGAAAGGTCAATGATGACATCAGAGGGGCAATGGCAGGGCCAAGACACTAGGCCTTATAGGCTGGGACTTTTGTTTCCACTGTGAGCATGAGGAAACTGAACATTTAAAATGGTTTTTTTTATTATGGTAAGATATATATAACATAAAATTCACTATTTTAATCATTCTCAAGCGCACAATTCACTGGCACTAATTATATTCGTCATGTTGTACAACCATCACCACTAGTTCTAAAACTTTTTACCACTCCAGAGACTCTGTAACCAATAAGAAATAACTCCCCATCTCTACCTCTAGCCCCAGATAACCTCTACTTTCTGCTTCTATAAAATTTGCCTATTCTAGATCTTTCATATAATGATATTTCTCCCTTTGTGCCTGGCTTATTTCACTTAGCATAATGTTTTCAAGGTTTATTCATATGGCAGTTTGTGTCAAAAATTCATTTCTTCTTATGGATGAGTCAAATTCCATTGGATGTATATATCACATTTTGTGTATCCATTCATTTGCCGGTTGACACTTGGGTTCTTTCCCCTTTTTGATTGTTGTGAATATGCTGCTATGAATACTAGTGTACAAGTGTTGGCTTAAGTGTCTGCTTTCAGTTTTTGGGTACATATGCTGGGTCATATGGAATCCTTGATGGTTTTAAACATAAGGGAGACACGATCTGATTTATATAGAGGGTAGAAACAGGGAGACCAATTAGGCAGATTGTGTTTATTTTCAGATAATATAGTACAACATGGAAGAGGAAATTACCTCCTACAAGAATATCTAAAAGAAAAAAATCTGTAGCAAATAACACTATCCTCTACCATAAATGTTCTGTGACTGTTCAGAGGAACTGACCTCATCTGAGGGGAGCAGAGAAAAGAAATAGCCACACAAAGTCAGTGAAAAAGGGGAACTTAAATCACGATCATGAATATTTATTTTAGGCAACTGGACTTTACAAATGTTCTTGCTGGTGATATATGTACCTGAAAAAACCAATGACCAAGTCCTCTTCTCATGGTATATATGTGATTCGGGCAAAACATCACCCATGGCCCATGGACACAATATCATTAGCATCTTGATTAACTGGGCCCAGATAAATCTTCACTGACTATCACCATGCCCCCAATTTCACACCACATATTCATCGATCACTTCCTACGTGCCAGGTAATGCTCTGAGTGCTTCCCATGCATTACCTCATTCGTCAAAATCACCCTGTCAGATAGATTCTATTACTCCCAATTTATAAGAGAGGAAACATACCTAGAGAGGGTAAGTGATCAGCCAAGGATCATACAGTTAATAAGGAAGGGAGCCAAAAGTCCAAATCCACACAGTATGACTCCAAAGCTCATGTGCTGAAGAGATACTCTATCTTTCAGAATGGATGTCTGTGAGAGAGAAGCCCTGGGAGCCAGGAGCTTCTGGAAGGAAAATGCTAATCTTGATAAAGTACATCTGCAATGGTTCTTTGCTTTTGTGGTCCTTTAGCTTTCTCTCTCAAGTGGTGGCAAATCTGAAGGGCAATGCATCCCATTTTTATAGGTTGACTTCCTAACAGATAACTGTTGACTTGACATATGGCTTGAATATTTATGTTTCCCAGTAATTTTATAGAATTGCACTGGGGAGACAGAGGGCAGGAGAAAATTTGTTTCTCCAAAACCCTTTAAGTTTAAAACGCTGCAAACTATGTTAGAAAACAGAAATATCCATAGTTCTATTATTTGAGACACGTCTCAAAGTCAATACTGTGAGTACGACGGGAGAAACAGGCTGTCAGATTCATCATTAGAAAGGAAAAGGGAAGAAAACGCAAATTTATGGTTAGAAGCATCCCAGGTCTAAAGTACTCATCCTTACAGGTTCCATGAAAAGAATTTTATCAATTCAAAATAGGGCTTTTGCAATCTGCTTATCAAGACGTCAAATGACTTCCAAGAACAGGTTGTGTAGCTCGACTATGATTTTTCTTTCTTAGCCCGTGGAAGAATATACTAATATCCCAAGTCGAAGTAATAGATTTATCCTTAACTTCTCTGCCTCTGGTTGAGAAACTATCCATTCTGCCCTGCATGTCACTGAGAGCCAAGTTCATTCAACAAATATGTCCCAAGCGCCAACTACAAGCCAGGTGCTGTGCTGGGCCTGGGGGGCTGGTGGTGAGCAGGACAGACAGGGTGGGCTGGTGCTCCTGAGTTTTTCTTCCCGCAGGTGGCTGTCATGGTTATGTTCATGTTCAAAGACTTTCCCACGGGCCACAGCAGACGCTTCTATCATTTACCCACATCTTCTCCTTACTTATTCACAAGTATGTATTTCCCAAACTCTTGAAGTAGGTGGGGCCACGTGAATATTCTGGTCAATGGCTGTGAACAGAAACGTCATCTGCCGCTCCAGGGCTGAGGGAGGGAAGAGCCTGGCTCTCCAGCAATTCTCTGCTTGCCGTCAGCCTGGGTCCCTGAGGGACTGTGTGGAACGGACCATCCTGATTCCAAACTGCCCACCACAAGGTACTAGATGTGCTGCAGTGTGTGCAGGAAATAGAACTTTGTTAGGTGAAGCCCGGGCTTTCAGAGTTCATGCGATCATGCAGCAAAGCCTAACTTCTGTCTCGTGCAATTTGCCTTCAGAACCCAGTGGTCTCCCCCTTCCCAGCCGACACTTCCCACTGCCTCCCACCGGCCCGCGTCTGCGTATGGATGCCCACATGAGGCCAGCTCTGTTCCTGCGCTTTCTGTCCCTTGACTTGTGCTCCTTCCATACTGAGAACAATGTCCTTCTTCACTTGCCTGACTCGGCCCTTTCCACCCTCCAAGCCCAGTTCTAACCCCAGCACATCCATGACACCCTCTGCAGTGGAAACTGTTCCAACAACCTTGTCACACCTCTGGGTCTCCACATGCAGAATTCTTACCGCTACAGATTCCAAGGACCATCTCCCATCCTCCTTTGTCCCTGGGCGCAACCTTGAGACCCAGGTTCCACACTCGGAGGCCATGCCGAGAGGCCTGATTGTGGAGTGAGCCTCGTGAGGAGGCAGGCGGACGGGGCTTGGGAGCTCTGTGTTGAGGTGCAGGGTGGGCAGAGGGAACACTTCCTATCAGCAGCTTCTATGTGGTTCTGGGTGTTGTTTCTGTTGCTCTAGCAGAGTCTACTCACCAGCCCTTCCAACAATTCTGCAAACTGTATCCCTCCCTTCCTGTTTAAATTAGATGAACGCTTTTCTGTTGTCTACAAAGAACCCTGACCCACACATCCCCTGATGCTTCCCACCTTCAGAGGTTCCTAGCTTCCAATTTCTTATTGAGCACTTGCTATGTTACATGTTTTGTTTCAAATGCACATATCTTCTCTTCCCAACTACACTTTCTTCTCCCTGAGGGCAAGGACCACATCCTAGACTTCTGCATCTCAAGCAGTGCTTAGCAAAGTGCTGGGTCCGCTTTAGAAATTGATGGGATGGCCGCGTAATTCATCTTCCGAACCAGGACGTGGTGGGGAGTGAATAGAGGGGCACCATGATTAATGGCATCAGGACAACAGGTGTAAATCAAGACTGTCCCAGGCAAACAAGGCACACAGCCATGCTAGCAAGGATCACTGCCGACAGAGGAAAATGGGAAAGACATCCGAACCAAGAGTAATGTAGTCAAAGCGAGAGCATGAAAGTGTAGTTCAGGACACATGAGTTCAGATCATCACAGGAGAAAATCCTCCCCTGGAGTCTCCCTCCTCCCATCAGTGGGATAGGAGATTGGGCCTACCTGACCTTTCATGTTTGGGTGTTGCTGAGATACCACTTTGGTTTTCCTAAGAAAGCTTTTTCTGTTTGGTGCTTCTATGATGAAGAATACCTTTTGTTCTTAATGAATTCATTTTAGACTTGGTAAAAATCGCCCATAAAACTTTCACCCCGAGAGCCATTATGCTGCACGGGGCAGCAAATGTACCTACGTAAGACCCCCTCCCTCACCCAATCCCGGCCTACCAGGGTCCCGATGAAGAGCAGTATTACCAGAACAACACCCAGACTGAAACCTCCTAAAGGCCAGATCACATCTGTTATTTCTACCACCAATATCTGGGCCAGCGCCTAGGTAACATTATGGTCAGTAAATGTTGAAACCCCCAGACGCCAGGCACCCTGCGCATGACGCATGTGTGAACAATCCAGTCGCAGGGGGCCTAGTCTTTTTCCTTCCTTGCTCTGGGAGTCTGCCCCTGCCTCTGACCTCCAGCTCGCTGTGCCTTCTACTCCCTCCCGCAGTGTGGACAACGGGTCCAGAGGGAGGGGCAGCGCCTGCCCCAGTCCCCCCTCTGATGCCTCTTTGTGAGCGAGCACAGCAGTGCTCTTGTCTTCTAGATCCCGTGCTCTAGCTGCCCTGGCCGAGGCTACAAGAATACAGCGAGGTGAGACAGGTAAAAAGCCTCAACGCCGCACGCATAGGAGAGGCTCACTGACTGGGAGCTATTATTACTATGAAGGCGCAATTAGTTTCTCGAGGCATGCAGTTCCCCTCACCATGCCCCAGCGCCAAGCCTCAGGAGGAGGAAATTATCATCTGGCAGCACAAGTAGTGATGAAAGAGGAATGAAAGCTAACTGTTGGGGCGCCTGGTGGCTCAGTCATTGAGCGTCTGCCTTCGGCTCAGGTCATGGTCCCGGGTCCTAGGATCGAGACCCGCGTCGGGCTCCCTGCTCGGCGGGGAGCCTGCTTCTCCCTCTCCCACTCCCCCTGCTTGTGTTCCCTCTCTCGCTGTGTCTCTCTCTGTCAAATAAATAAATAAAATCTTAAAAAAAAAGAGAAAGCTAATTGTTGAGCGGCGGGTCACTCAGATGATACTCTGGATGGTAACCAAGCAGGTACCAAAAGGTACTGCAAACATACTAAGTGCATCCTGAACTGACATAATCACATGAGTTCAGCTGTAATGCCCAATAAAATATATAGCTCAGCAGTACAGAATGAAATCTATGTATCTAGATGGTGACATCCAACTACGTCCCAACGGGTGGGCAAAGGACACTAATTGGGTGCAGTATGAAAGAAATGGACTAAATATCAAATGTACTATGTTTTCCACGGTGTGTTTCCACTAAATATCAAATGTACTATGTTTTAACATACAGGCAATGAAGAAGTCAATCTTATATAAAGTTTAAAAAGAAACGAGAAAAACCGCGTGGGGTTGGAGCCGGTATCTTAGAGGTAGAAGGAAAATAGGAAGGAACACACCCTCATTTGCTTCTAACACGGTTAGCTGATCTGTTTGAAATTAGATCCACTTTCAACTGTTTTAACTTAATTATTAAGCCATTTCTTAACCTCATGAATGCAGTTTTCATGTGCTTTCAAATCTGGCCCTGAACTAATAGACCCTTTCACTTCAGTGGTTTTGGAAATGAATGTTAGATGAAGAGGAAAGCACTTTAACGGTGCTTTTGTAAGGGTCAGAGCTCCGAAAATATAGTATGGTTTGTACATAAAACTCAGTACACCTGAATATCCTGCTGGCCCTTTGTCTGGTAATGAAGGCAAACCATGCCACCCTTTAAAATTCTGCTTCCTTTCCCTGTGCAGTCAGCTGTGTTGGTGCTCAGCTATCTAGCTGCTCAAGTGAATCCATTATTGGAATCAAAGTCTCAGCAGATGAGAAAGAGGCGGCAGCCAGCCACCCTGGGGGCAGCCTTCCCATCACTTCTGAGAAACAGAATGGTAGGTCCAGCTCTCCATTCTAGAATATTCTCCTTTAGAAAGATGCAGAAAGAGAGAGAAATGTCTGTCAGGAAGAACAGGCAATGCTATTAAATTGCTATGGAGTCTCTTTCTGCTAATGTGTTGTTCTCATTATGTGGAGGAGCTTTTCCAAGTTTGTCTGCTTTCATCTGCCATTTTGTAGGAAGTCAACAGCTGAGGATTACAACTTTTTTTTTTTAAGATTTATTTGAGAGAGAGAGCGTGCACAGGATGGAGGGACAGAGGGAAAGGCAGAGAGAGTCTCAAGCCGACTCCATGCTGAGCACAGAGCCCGATGCAGGGCTCGATCTCGCGACCCTGAGATCATGACCTAAGCCCAAACCAAGAGTCAGACGCTCAACTGACTGAGCCACTCAGACACCCCGATGACAACTTTTGAAATGATAAAAGGTTGGGCAATTTTTACCTTCTCTGTTTCATTGCTTGGAATGTATCACAAACTAATAATGATAATATGAAGAGTGGCCAACCTTCATTGACTGTTAAGCCATTTCCATGTAATCCCGTGAAGTAGGTACTATTGTTATCCACGTTTACAGAGGAGAGAGTGGAGGTGGAGAGAGGAAGAGTAGTTTACCCAAGGTCATACTCCTTGTAAGTGGTGAAACAAAGATTCAGACCCACGTAATCAGAATCCAGCATCAGGGTTCTCAACTGACTGTACAGTACTGTAGAGTGAAAGCCAATGGAAGTAAAGTACCTTTAAAAAAAAACTGAAGTAAAAAAAAAAAATCAAGACCCAGGAAATCACTGATTTTTAAAATGATACTTACTGAATCCCTTTATCAAATATTAATATACCTGTGATACACCAGGCACTTTGTCCACATTGTCTAATTTAGTGCTCTGTGGATCAAATGTGTCCATTTTACAAATGAAGAAACTGTGAGTCAAGAAGTTGTACAGGAGCAGAGTAGTGTGTAATTCCAATTTGAACCCAAACACGGGAGACTCCAAATCTCAAGCTCTTTTCACAAAGCCCCCCTCCCTCTTCTTTCTTTAAAGCAATCCTTTCCTACTAGGAATAAACCCAGAAAGAGAAAATCATTAGAATAAAACTCACTACTTAAGTTTGGAATCAGAGAGAATTTTCTTCTGATTCAGGCACAAAATGGCTCTGACTTCTTATCGATCTTAGAAATGGTAGGATTCAAGTGATTCGTTAGAACATGGGCCACAAAAGATTCCAGAGGAAGATGGCAGAGGAGTAGGAGACCTGGATTTCGTCTGGTCTCAGGAATTCAGCTGGATAGGGATCAAACCATTCTGAACACCTACAAACTCAACAGGAGATCGAAGAAAAGAAGAGCAACAACTCTCTCATCAGAAAAGCGACCACTTTCTGGAAGGTAGGACGTGCGGAGAAGTGAATCCGAGGCGATATTCGGGAGGATAGACGGCGGGGGAGGGGCCTCCGGCGGCCGCTTCTGGCAAGTGATAGAGCCGCGGGGCACAAAATCGGAACTTTTAAAAGTCTGCTCCGCCGAGGGACGTCACTCTGGTGGCTAAGCGGGGGGTGGAACCCTCCGGGACAGTGTGGTCTCAGGACCCTCGGGGTCACAGAAAGACCGGGGGTGCCTGAGTGTGGCAGAGCTCCCAGGTAACGGAGCAGGGAAGCCGGCTGCAGAGGCGGAGCCCAGGCGCGGGCTCTCAGCTCGGGGTTGCCATAAACTGTGATCCGCGGCACAGTCAGGCCACTGCTCCTCCAGCAGGGACCCAACAAGCGGCGGATCCGGGGAGACTCACCTTCCTCCCCCGGGAAGAGCCGCGCGGGAGCGCACCGCAGGGATCAGCTGGGTTTGGAGACTCCACCCGGGGTCGGGTGCCAGAGATAGAAACGCGCGGTCACAGGCCGGGTGAGCACGGAGTGCAGCTGGAGACCGGGGAGACGGGAGTGACTGACAGCTTTTCTCTGGGGGCTCACTGAGAAGCGGGGCCCCGAGTTCCCGGCTCCTCCGTGGCAGAGATTGGGAGGCCGCCATTTTCAGTCTCCGCCTCCAAAGCTGCACGGAAAGCTCGCAGGGAACAAAAGCCCGGGAGAGCAAACCTGAGCAGATTACTTAGCCGGGAGGGGGCAAGGGCGGGGCAATTCCGCCTCCGGCAGAGACATTTGGAAACCACGGCAACAGGCCCCTCCCCAGAAGATCAGCGAGAACAGCCCGCCAAGGCCAAGTTTACCCATCAATGAGAACGGCAGAACTCCAGCGCTAGGGGAATACTGCACATAGAATTCATGGCTTTTTTACCATGATTCTTTAGTCTTCCAAAGTTAATTTTTTTTAACTGTCTTTTTTTCTTTTTGAATTTTTCTTTTTCCCTTTTTCAACCAACATCTTATCAATCCTTTTTAAAAAAAACATTTTTATTTTTCATTTTTAGAGTCATATTCTATCCCTTCATAGTAGTGACCCGTATTTTTGGCTTATATATATAAGTTGTTCTCTCTTTAAAATTTTGAGATCGTTTCTTCTAACAGATTAAAATATACCCTAAATCTCTAGTATATGGTGTTTTCTATTCCCCTGCCTGATCACATCCTCTCCCTTTTTTTTTCTTTTTCTTTTTTTTTTTAAAATCCTCTTCTTTCTTTTTTCAAACAACTTCTTATCAATTCCTTTTATAAAATTTTTTATAATTTCCATCTTTACAGTCATATTCCATCCCTTCATCATATCAACCCTTATTTTTGTACATATATAAGTTTTTCTTTCTTTAAAATTTTGGGAGGCACTTTCTTCTAAAAGACCAAAATATACCCCAAATCTAGTGTGTGGCACTGATCTATATACCAGCCTGATCATATTTGATCACATTCTGGTTTTTTTTTGTTGTTGGTTGTTGTTGTTTTGTTTTGTTTGTTTTTGTTTTTATCTTTATCTTTTTCTTTTTCTTTTTTCTCTCTTTCCCTTTCTTTTCCCACTGCTTCAGGTCTTTTCTGATTTGTTTAGAGTATATTTTCTGGGGA
>NC_058410.1:139255142-139321571 GCF_002201575.2 Neomonachus schauinslandi | reverse complement strand
CAAGTAGAAATCAAAAAGGCTATTAATGAGGTGCAATCAAAAATGGGGGCACTAATTGCTAGAATAAATGAGGCAGAAGAGAGAATCAGTAATATAGAAGACCAAATGATGGAAAATAAAGAAGCTGAGAAAAAGAGAGATAAACAACTACTGGATCACGAGGGCAGAATTCGAGAGATAAGCGATACCATAAGACGAAACAACATTAGAATAATTGGGATCCCAGAAGAAGAAGAAAGAGAGAGAGGGGCAGAAGGTATAATGGAGCAAATTATAGCAGAGAACTTCCCTAATTTGGGGAAGGAAACAGGCATCAAAATCCAGGAAGCACAGAGAACCCCTCTCAAAATCAATCAAAATAGGTCAACACCCCGACATCTAATAGTAAAACTTACGAGTCTCATAGACAAAGAGAAAATCCTGAAAGCAGCTCGGGAGAAGAGATATGTAACCTACAAGGGTAGAAACATTAGATTGGCAACAGACCTATCCACAGAGACCTGGCAGGCCAGAAAGGACTGGCAGGATATATTCAGAGCACTAAAGGAGAAAAATATGCAGCCAAGAATACTCTATCCAGCTAGGCTGTCATTGAAAATTGAAGGAGAGATAAAAAGCTTCCAGGACAAACAAAAAGTAAAGGAATTTGCAAACACAAAACCAGCCCTACAGGAAATCTTGAAAGGGGTCCTCTAAGCAAGAGAGAGCCTAAAAGCAACATAGACCAGAAAGGAACACAGACAATATACGGTAACAGTCACCTTACAGGCAATACAATGGCACTAAATTCCTATCTTTCAATAGTTACCCTGAATGTAAATGGGCTCAATGCCCCAATCAAAAGACACAGGCTATCAGACTGGATTAAAAAACAAGACCCATCGATATGCTGTCTGCAAGAGACTCATTTTCGACCCAAAGACAGCCCCAGATTGAAAGTGAGGGGGTGGAAAACCATTTACCATGCGAATGGACACCAAAAGAAAGCTGGGGTGGCAATCCTTATATCAGAAAAATTAGATTTTAAACCAAAGACTGTAATAAGAGATGAGGAAGGACACTATATCATACTTAAAGGATCTATCCAACAAGAAGATCTAACAATTGTAAATATCTATGCCCCTAACATGGGAGCAGCCAATTATATAAGGCAATTAATAACAAAAGCAAAGAAACACATCGACAACAATACAATAATAGTGGGGGACTTTAACACCCCCGTCACTGAAATGGACAGATCGTCTAAGCAAAAGATCAACAAGGAAATAAAGACTTTAAATGACACACTGGACCAAATGGACTTCACATACCTATTCAGAACATTCCACTCCAAAGCAATGGAATACACATTCTTCTCTAGTGCCCATGAAACATTCTCCAGAATAGATCACATCCTAGGTCATAAATCAGGTCTCAACCGGTACCAAAAGATTAGGATCATTCCCTGCCTATTTTCAGACCACAATGCTTTGAAACTAGAACTCAATCACAAGAGGAAAGTCGGAAAGAACTCAAATACATGGAGGCTAAAGAACATCCTACTGAAGAATGAATGGGTCAACCAGGAAATTAAAGAAGAATTAAAAAAATACATGGAAACCAATGAAAATGAAAACACAACTATTCAAAATCTTTGGGATGCAGCAAAGGCAGTCCTAAGAGGAAAGTATATAGCAATACAAGCCTTTCTCAAGAAACAAGAAAGGTCTCAAGTACACAACCTAACCCTCCACCTAAAGGAGCTGGAGAAAGAACAGCAAATAAAGCCTAAACCCAGCAAGAGAAGAGAAATCATAAAGATCAGAGCAGAAATCAATGAAATAGAAACTAAAAGAACAGTAGAACAGATCAACGAAACTAGGAGCTGGTTCTTTGAAAGAATTAACAAGATTGATAAACCCCTGGCCAGACTTATCAAAAAGAAAAGAGAAAGGACCCAAATAAATAAAATCATGAATGAAAGAGGAGAGATCACAACCAACACCAAAGAAATACAAACAATTCTAAGAACATATTATGAGCAACTCTATGCCAGCAAATTAGATAACCTGGAAGAAATGGATGCATTCCTAGAGATGTATCAACTACCAAAACTGAACCAGGAAGAAATAGAAAACCTGAACAGACCTATAACCACTAAGGAAATTGAAGCAGTCATCAAAAATCTCCCAAAAAACAAAAGCCCAGGGCCAGATGGCTTCCCAGGGGAATTCTACCAAACATTTCAAGAAGAATTAATACCTATTCTTCTGAAACTGCTCCAAAAAATAGAAATGGAAGGAAAACTTCCAAACTCATTTTATGAGGCCAGCATTACCTTGATCCCAAAACCAGACAAAGACCCCATCAAAAAGGAGAATTACAGACCAATATCCCTGATGAACATGGATGCAAAAATTCTCACCAAAATACTAGCCAAGAGGATCCAACAGTACATTAAAAGGATTATTCACCACGACCAAGTGGGATTTATCCCTGGGCTGCAAGGTTGGTTCAACATCCGCAAATCAATCAATGTGATACAAAAATTAACAAAAGAAAGAACAAGAATCATATGATCCTCTCAATAGATGCAGAAAAAGCTTTTGACAAAGTACAGCATCCTTTCTTGATCAAAACTCTTCAGGGTATAGGGGTCGAGGGTACATACCTCAATATCATAAAAGCCATCTATGAAAAACCTACAGCGAATATCATTCTCAATGGGGAAAAACTGAGAGCTTTCCCCCTAAGGTCAGGAACGCGGCAGGGATGTCCACTATCACCACTGCTATTCAACATAGTATTGGAAGTCCTAGCCACAGCAATCAGACAACAAAAAGAAATCAAAGGCATCCAAATTGGCAAAGAAGAAGTCAAACTCTCACTCTTTGCAGATGATATGATACTTTATGTGGAAAACCCCAAAGACTCCACCCCAAAACTGCTAGAACTTATACAGGAATTCAGTCAAGTGGCAGGATACAAAATCAATGCACAGAAGTCAGTGGCATTCCTATACACCAACAACAAGACAGAAGAAAGAGAAATTAAGGAGTCGATCCCATTTACAATTGCACCCAAAACCATAAGATACCTAGGAATCAATCTAACCAAAGAGACAAAGGATCTGTACTCAGAAAACTATAAAATACTCATGAAAGAAATTGAGGAAGACACAAAGAAATGGAAAAACGTTCCATGCTCATGGATTGGAAGAACAAATATTGTGAAGATGTCAATGCTACCTAGAGCAATCTACACATTCAATGCAATCCCCAGCAAAATACCATCCACTTTTTTCAAAGAAATGGAACAAATAATCCTAAAATTTGTATGGAACCAGAAAAGACCCCGCATAGCCAGAGGAATGTGGAAAAAGAAAAGCAAAGCCGGCGGCATCACAATTCCGGACTTCCAGCTCTATTACAAAGCTGTCATCATCAAGACAGCATGGTACTGGCACAAAAACAGACACATAGATCAATGGAACAGAATAGAGAGCCCAGAAATGGACCCTCAACTCTATGGTCAACTCATCTTTGACAAAGCAGGAAAGAATGTCCAATGGAACAGAGACAGTCTCTTCAACAAATGGTGTTGGGAAAATTGGATAGCCACATGCAGAAGAATGAAACTGGACCATTTCCTTCCACCACACACAAAAATAGACTCCAAATGGTTGAAAGACCTCAATGTGAGACAGGAGTCCATCCAAATCCTAAAGGAGAACACAGGCAGCAACCTCTTTGACCTCAGCCGAAGCAACTTCTTCCTAGAAACATCGCCAAAGGCAAGGGAAGGAAGGGCAAAAATGAACTATTGGGACTCCATCAAGATAAAAAGCTTTTGCAAAGCAAAGGAAACAGTCAAGAAAACCAAAAGACAACCGACAGAATGGGAGAAGATATTTGCAAATGACATATCAGATAAAGGGCTAGTATCCAAAATCTATAAAGAACTCATCAAACTCAACACCCAAAGAACAAAGAATCCAATCAAGAAATGGGCAGAAGACATGAACAGACATTTTTCCAAAGAAGACATCCAAATGGCCAACAGACACATGAAAAAGTGCTCAATATCGCTCGGCATCAGGGAAATCCAAATCAAAACCTCAATGAGATACCACCTCACACCAGTCAGAATGGCTAAAATTAACAAGTCAGGAAACGACAGATGTTGGTGGGGATGCAGAGAAAGGGGAACCCTCCTACACTGTTGGTGGGAATGCAAGCTGGTGCAGCCACTCTGGAAAACTCTATGGAGGTTCCTCAAAAAGTTGAAAATAGAGCTACCATATGATCCAGCAATTGCACTACTGGTTATTTACCCCAAAGATACAAAAGTAGGGATCCGAAGGGGTACGTGCACCCCGATGTTTATAGCAGCAATGTCCACAATAGCCAAACTGTGGGAAGAGCCAAGATGTCCATCGACAGATGAATGGATAAAGAATATGTGGTATATATATACAATGGAATATTATGCAGCCATCAAAAGGAATGAGATCTTGCCATTTGCAACGATGTGGATGGAACTGGAGGGTATTATGTTGAGGGAAATAAGTCAAACAGAGAAAGACATGTATCATATGACCTCACGGATATGAGGAATTCTTAATCGCAGGAAACAAACTGAGGGTTGCTGGAGTGGGGGGTGGGGTGGGAGGGATGGGGTGACTGGGTGATAGACACTGGGGAGGGTATGTGCTCTGGTAAGCGCTGTGAATTGTGCAAGACTGTTGAATCTCAGATCTGTACCTTTGAAACAAATAATGCAATATATGTTAAGAAAAAAAAAAAGAAGAAGAAGAAGGTAGCGGGAGGGGAAGAATGAAGCGGGGGAAATCGGAGGGGTAGACGAACCATGAGAGACGATGGACTCTGAAAAACAAACAGGGTTCTAGAGGGGAGGGGGGTGGGAGGATGGGTTAGCCTGGTGGTGGGTATTGAGGAGGGCACATTCTGCATGGAGCACTGGGTGTTATGCACAATGAATCATGGAACACTTCATCTAAAACTAATGATGTAATGTATGGGGATTAACATAAGAATAAAAATAAATAAAAATAATAAATAAATAAATAAATAAAAACCACAAAGAACATGGGCCACAAAAGAAAAAAGAACATCAGGAGTAAAACGAGTTTGCCTTGATCAAGCAGGGCAGTGTTCATATTCTCCTGTCTTCCCAACACAGGCTGATAACTCGAATACCACTTTCCACAGAACACAGAGAAGATGGTTAATACCGTCCATTTTCTCATCATTTTCTCTCTCTCTGCATCCAGCGTTAAGACCGCACTGGTATATAGAAGAAAGTTTTCAGTAAGAGTCTTGCAACTCCAAAGGGAAAGGTGGTATGAGCCTGGACTGAAAAACCCAAGCCTGACCTCATACCCATCAGGACAGGCCACTACCAAAAAAACCCAGAAAACACCACGTGTTGGTGAGGATGTGGTGAAATGGGAAGCCTGCATTGTTGGTGGGAATGTAAAATGGTGTAGCTGCTGAGGAAAACAGTCTGGTGATTCCTAAAAAATATTAAAAATAGAACTCCCATAGGCCATGGTAGGTCCATTTCTGGGTATATACTTAAAAGAAGAGAAATCGAGGTCTCAAACAAGTGTTCGTACAACCATATTCATGCCAGCATTATCCACAGTAGCCAAAATGTGGACGCAACCCCACTATTCACTGACAGATAACTGGATCGACAAAATGTGGCGGACACATAGAATGGAATACTGTTCAGCCTTCAAAAGGAAGCAAACTCTGACATATGGTACAACGTGGAAGAACCTTGAGGACGCTCTGCTGGGTGAAATAAGCCAGTCAGAAAAAGACAAATATTGTATGAGTCCTCCTATATAAGGTATCCAGCATAGTCAAATTCACGGAGACAGAAAATAGAACGGTGCTTGCTAAGGGCAGGGGGAGGGGTGGATGGAGAGCTACTTAATGGGAATGGAGTTTCAGTTTTACAAGATGAAAGAAGTCATGGAGATTTGTTGCTCATCAGGGTGAATGTAGAGTACATAATGCTTCTGAACTAGACACTTAAAAATGGTTAAGATGGTAAGATTTATGTACATGTATGTTCTACCACAATTCAAAAACAAGAACATAGGCTTGAAAGTTGGTAAGAGCTGCATATCAATCCTGGCTTGACTCTCCCATCTCTTAATTTTGTGACTTCGGTTCTTTATTGAGTTGCTGATGCTCAGACCCCTTATCTATGAAAGAGGAATAATAACAGTACCTTCCTCACAGGGTTAGGAGTGAATGTGTGTAAGATATTTGGCATAGTACTTGGCCTATTATGAGCATGCCATGAGTGCTGGCTTTGAGTCACAGCAATAGGCATGGGATATTCAGCCAATGGCAGAGTGGGTATTAAGAGAGGAAAAATCCCTTGCTGCCTCTTGAGAGGTCACATGAGGTAGCATTTGTGACCTTGGGGAATTTCACAGGGCCCAGGGCTTTTGGCTTACAACCCTGAAAGCTCAGAAACTGTCCTCCACTTACAGAAAAGACCACAAGGACAGAACAAAGGAGACCAGTATATAAAACCAGAATACCAATTTATTAACAGCATACTTATAAGGGCTGAATAAATCTATTTTCTTCTTGTCGGCAGATATGCATAGGAAGGCAAATTATAATCACAAGGTTGACTCATAAGCACAGACTCAACAAAGGGAAGTAAATGAATCAAATGTATAATGGCACCAGGCTAAGGTAACTAGCTGCATTCATTTCCAAATAGGGACGGTCTTCAGAGTTTTTGAGCTCCCATGGCCAAAGCATCCTCTCTTCTGGATGCAGGTGCTCACGGCCACCGTTGGCTTCTAGACCGTGTTGTGCTTGTGTGGTTGACCACTCCTAACCTCTGACTGGCCTACTGTTTCTCTGGCTACCTAAATACTCTGAGGTAATCCCGCCTATCTTTTCTTTGACCAAAAAGATGTTGGGCTTCGTACACTGTAATATTATTCAACTTAGATACTAGAACAATACAGACTCTCATGTATTTTGTTTAAAAGCCTAACAAAAATCATTAAAAGCATTCATTGAATTTTTATATACTGCTATGCAGTAACTGTCAAGATATACTGTCAAATGAAAAATAGCAAAAGTGTCTACAATTTATCTAGGAAGGAAGTGACAAAAACATGTACATGTATTTGTTTGTATCGTTAAAGCAAACCATTGGAAGAATAAGCCCAAAACTAAAACAAATTCCTTAAATAGGTAAGAGAAGAAACAGGGTGGAGAAGACAGAAGGTGAACTTCTCAGAACATACTTCCGTGGATTTGATTTTGTTAAATATTTTACATAATTTTGAAACAAAATTAAATTTTTAAAATTCCAAAAAAACTGAAAACAAAGTGGAACAGATGCTCCTAGCAGAGTATTCATCGGCTGGTAGAGCCGTGCAGAGAGGAGTGATTTTGGCAACCACTATCTGCATGGACGTCCCTCAAGGGAAATACCCAGCAACAGAAACCTGTAAAACCACCACCACCACCACCACAACTAAACTCTGCGCTCAGTAATCGCATTGTTGGTGATGGCGCTGGTATGGTCATTATTGGACAGTCACGTGCGTATTACAGGATAAAGCACATGAGCACTTACGCTGGGTGATCGGGAGCTGGGGTTTTCAGTGTGGAAGAAAGAAGTTACACATATTCAAGGTGGGTGATGGGAATGTGAGATGATTATGCTATTCTCTCTGCTTTTGTATTATGCTTGAAATTTGCTATCGGACAAATTTTCCACAACTGGGTTAAAACAAAACAACTCCTCGATCCCAGTGTTTGATGATGGCTCTCGGGTAATTTTTCGTATTATCAAATGGTCAGGAATTTGGTGTAGGTGATAGTAAGCCCTGTTTCCCTGCAGGTTTTCTTCCAGTGACATGACTGGACAGTATAGCAATTTTCTAAGGAAACTTCAACTGTATAAAATGATCATCACATTGAACAGGATATGTTACTACAAATTTAGGCTCTATGAGGGAGCATGGCAAAATATCACTGCTCTTCAACATCTTAAAACTGTGTTTTTTCTCACAGTTCCTATGCCTCCGGCCCCTCCCACTAAAAACCCCCTCCCCACATGCATGCAACTTTTGCATGTCCCCACAATCATTTTTACAACCCACTTCTGAAGATTTATTAATACATAGATGAGACGGTCTCCACCATTCAAGGGGATGCTGTCCCACGCTATCTTCTGAAGTTCGAAGTGTGGAAATTTGGCATTATTACATAACAATATTAAAACTGCTTTTATAGATAGCAAACACTCTTTCCCACTTGTGAATCATTTTCTTAGAAGAGTGGTTTTCAAACTTGAGCATGCATCAGTATTACCCAGACAGCTTATTAAGAAAACAGGGCCTTGCTCTCAGAGTTTCCGATTCAGGTCTGGTTTGAAGCCCGAGAATTTGCCTTTTTAACAAGTTCTAAGATTTGCTGATGCTGCAAGTCTGGAGACCACACTTGAGAATTATTATCCGAGAACATCTATTAAAATGTATGTATCCCTTGCTTCCTCCTTAGAACAAAGCCCCCCGATACTTTCCATATAAAAGTTCACGATCTCCCCTTTCTTTGATTTATATTTATGTAAATATAAATATAAATATATATATATAAAGTTCCCTTTGAACTCCATGATGCCTTCCACTGTTTAATTATTATATAAACTTTTTCTGAAATTGATTATCCTTAAAATGATACTTACTCAAAAATGTTCCCTATTAGGTTATAGGTAGCAGTTTTCTTCCATCTTCCCTAAAAACATCCAGACTAATTTTGGTTCTTTCCTGTCGCCCTCTCCTTCTAATTCTCTATTCCTCTAACCAAACTGAAAGGAAAGACAGGAATAATCATCAAAAGATGTTACTATATGCTGTTTCCACTAACATATAATTTCTTAGAGGACAGTAACCTTTTGACTTTATTATTGCTTTCCTTTTCCATCATGTTGTGGGCATTTATTTATTATTATCTGAAAATAACAAGGCCTGATGTCTATTAATATTTATAGAATTTAAAGCCCTGCCACAGGGTAGGCAGCCAATCCATTTTTGTCAAATAGAATATTTCAATCACAGAATTGCAGAGACAACTGAGGTCCAGAGAACCTAAGTGATATACAAAAGGTCACAAAGTCTGTTACAGCAAATGCCAGAATGCTATAATCTGGATCTCATGATGCCCACCCAGTCTGTGCTTCTTCCCCCAGTCTGTTCTACCTCTCACCAGTTTTATCAGAAGATGCAAATAGGACTTAAAGTGAGACAAAATAACTCTAAAGTAGCATGGGGCTCAATACTTAGAGAAGAATCATAAAATTCTCAACGAGGGTAAATGCATTTACTATGGACAATAATTTTGTAAGACAATATTTTGCTTTAGATGCTCTGACCTTTTCAGATTTCTTTACAAAGTGTACAGGATAGATTTTCCTCACCATTCTAGAAAAACTAAGGAAAAGCCTACAAAATGCGGAAACACATTCCTATGGGATGGGTCCTCTGGCCCTGAACAGATTATCGTAACACAGAAATCCACCCCCCTTGCTTACCCCCCTATAGCATGTACTGCATGGTGAGGGCTAAAACAACGAACACAACAATTATTAGTACCAGGTCCTCTTCAGAGTTTGCTCTTTCTAGAGACAACTAGATTTAAGGGAAAGGGGAAACAACTCCTTGGTGGCTGTTCACTATGTTCTAGGAATAGTACTGGGTGGCTTACATATACTACCAAATGGACTCCTTTCAATGACCCTATGAGCTAGACATTAGTATTCCCATCATAATTAAGGCCAAATTAAGCTCGGCAGTTGCATGACTAGGGTAGACCGGCAAGTCCAGATGCAAACTCAGGTCTTTCGGACCCCAGGGCAATGCTTCATCCAGGGACGAGGTAAGCTGGTTTTTTCATTCAAGAGTTCCAGCACCTTTCGTTGGTGCTCAAAGAGCTCAAAGTGTCTGACATGATTCTAACCCCTACCATCCACTTCTCCGCTCTATAAAAATGGAAGAAGCTATTCTCTTCCTGCTTAATTTATTTTGCTTTATATTATCAGCAAAAACATTTCTAACATCAGGGCAAATTCACTGAAGAAGGCTTTTTGACCCCAAGCTTGGCATATCTTTAAGAGCTGACAAGTAATGAAGTGTAAAGCTACATTCGTTAACATACAGGAAGTCACAAATGGTGATGGAAGACTTGCCTGATTTTCCCTTGATGCAAATATCCAAATCAACAGTCCTAACCCTTTGGCCTCACGCGTGTGGCCTTGCCCCTTCCTAGAAACCGAGGAGGGCCAACACACAAGTGACCTTTTCCTCATCTCACCTAGGAGCTGGGACAGCCCCGTGCGGAGAAGGGCCATTGGTAGAACAGATGACAACACGTCTTCTAGGCTGGAGGGACGGAGGAAGGGGGATGGGAAAAGGCTGCCCACCCCCCACGAATTTAAATGGCATTGCCCTTGTAACAAGTAACAGGATAGTCAAGGAACTAACAAAAGGGTATTACTTTTCTTTGTTTAGGATAATGTTTCAAAACGTAATCCTTTTCAATAGACGTACACTGAAGGAATTAAATCTATGAAACAATCATTTGCCCACTGCTGCCATTTGCTGCGAAATCCTTTCCATGGTGGTAATTTAAAGTCAACCTTGTAATACATACTCTGTAGAAAAACAAACAATAACAACAACAACAAAAAGCCAACTTCCTTTAAAAATCTCTCAAGTATTCACTAACACATCAGAAGCCAAATTTCTAAGCAAGAGAATTTAAATTTTGGATTCTACTGTTCCTTCTTGGTCATCCATCCCAAACCCCAAGGATTTTTTTTGTTTGTTTGTTAAACAACAGCCACCATTAATGGCTATGCTTATCAAATACAGGGTTCAGTCCTGGTTGAGCGGGATGACACACAGTTGGCAGGGCCCTGACAAAGGCGAGCCTGAGTCACTCCATCATCAGTCAGATGGCCGTGCGTGCTGATTCTTCACATGCACCTGTCAGGCTCCCGAGAGGCGTCACTCATGTTTGGACACCAGAGTCCATCACCACAGTGAGTGAGAATATAGATAACAGGACCCTCTTTGTCACTACGCTCGACACTTAATTAACATGCCCTGGCAATTTATTTTGAGGGGAAAGATAATACATATATTCAAACAATCGTGGAACTCGATGGCCAGATAAATATTGCTTCTCATTTTTCCGTATGTGAAGTCACTGCTGCATGCTTTTTTTGGAGTGCTTAACAATTGTGTTGGAGAAAGGACATCAAATGATGCTTAGAAATGTGATACACATTTTCATTTCACACCCCATCAGCTTTTACAACTGTAGCTCAATGAAATGTAAGAGAGAGAGAGACTGGCAAACAGCCAGATGTACACTAAGGTATAAAAGAGGGGTCAGGTTACTTTTTTATAGAAAGGAAAAAAAAATTGTTTAATTTTCACTCCACATGACCAAAGCAGATATTCAACGAACACACTCGAGAAAAGCACCCTCACCACACACACGGCCACGCTTTAGCGCCTGTTTAAGGGCAGGCTTTCACTGTATTACCAACGGCTCTGTAAGGGGAGAAAACCTTCCTCTCCTCACTCCCTTCTCCTTGGGATCCGCTGCCACAGACACACACTGGATCAGAGGATCTTCAGCGCTCCACCTTCCACCCGAACATGCCCTCTGCCCTCCGCGTCTAGCCTAGAAGCGGGAACATTCCCTCTACAGCAGGAGAAGCAAAGCTAAAGGCCTCAGCGAAAACGCATCTTTCTAACTCAGATTTCAGTCTGTCAGGAAGGATGAAAGCCTCATGCATACATAAAAAGGGAACCATAAATGATAACAGAAACACGGTCTGGAATCGCTGTGCTTCCACAGCTGCTGTCTTACCAGCAAGGTAGAGAGAAAAGCGTCTTTTACTCACCTCTGTTAAACCTGAGACTTCTCCCTTTGCTAATGGTTTGCTGATGGATGGCGTGTATACTTTGGCATCTGACACCGGCTGCCCTTTCATAAAATGTTTGCCTGAGTCATAAATGTCCACTTCGATCATTTTCCCCATGAATGTGGGGTTCTTTGGCACTAAAACCTTTAAAGAAAATTTCAGAAGGCTTAATTTTGTTTAAAAAAAAAACTTTCAATTTTCGAACACAGTTTTAGATTTATAGAATGACTACAAAGAAAGCAGAGGATTCCTGGATACCTCATCCCCCGTTTTCCTATTACAAATATCCTACCACAAGTACGACACATTTGTCACAGTGAATGAACCAATACTGATGTATTACTATTCACCGAAGTCCATCCTTTATTCAGGTTTCCCCAGCTGCCCCCTAGTATCTTTTCTTCTGCCCCGAGATGTTATCCCGAGTGGGCTCCATCTTCTAGCTGCTCAAGGATCTGGAGGTCTTGTTGGCAAGGAAGGCACGTGTGGGAGGAGCTTCTGGGCTGGAGACAATGCCCCTTCGCTGCGGGACACCTGCTGTCCTAAGGTTTGTGGCAGGCAGACCCGGGAGAGCCCCCAGCAACCAGCCAGTCACTTCTGGACAGGTCTTTGATATTCTGCTCTTTTTGGCTGTCCCATGCAATGGAGAAAACTGAGACAACACTGATGAAAGCTTTATACTTTTAATACCTGCCAAGTCAGCCGTCAGAATCATGGTTTGAATAGACACTTCAAATAAAGGCCTGCATGTTTGTGTGTATATGAGCATGTGTGTATGTGTGTGTGTGTGAGCACAGGCGTGTGATTTGGGGGGTGAAGAGGAAGAACATTTAAAAGCGACCTTTTTAATGGCCCAAATATTGGTGTTTGGAGCTAAATGACTCCTTTAACTAACGGCTCCTGTTCACTTCTTTTGCTCTGTTATGAAATGCATACGTTTGTTACGTCTACCTCCACGTAGGATCGGTGGCTCTGAAGGCTACTTTGGCTAGTTCACAGGAAACTGTCGGACGGTCTCTCTCCACTCGAGATTTCTGATAAAAGCACTTGTTTACCTCGAGCAAATGTTCCCCTCCTTGGGGACCCAGAGGAGGTTTGCATGCTGTGTGTCTCCCTTGCGTTTCTATTTCAGTGCCTCAGCCGCTCGCCAGTCTCTTTCAAGTTAGGATCCAAAACAAATAGACTAATTCCAATCCAGTAAAACTTTGATATCTATATACAATCTTCACTTCTGGAACTCATCTTATTTTAGAAAAATCGTTCCTCCGAAATCTTTGATATGTTTTGTTGTAGAGACAAACAAGTCGGATGCGAGCCAGAGTGCCACGGCCGATTTCTCTGGGAGGCGAAGCTGGATCTTGGTCTTTCTGGGTTTGATTTTTTTTTTTTTTATATGACCACTGAGTCCACGGCCTCATCAAAGTATAGGAAAAGGGTCACCTGGGTGGGAATTACTCACAGCAAGCACACGAACTAAAAGAGCTTTAGTATCAGAATACGAAAGCCCTTTTAAATCGGTTTTTATAAAACAAGAAAATCTCTAGAGTAAACTGTCCCTGGGAGATGTGGTACTATTCTGGGGAAAAATAACTCTCCTTGATCTGCTGCCTTGATCTCAATGAAGGGCTCAGTGTTATTTTTCCCCCTCCAGTTTTAATAATTGGAAAAAGCCCGACTGCTTTAAACTGGAAGAAACAGCTAATGAGGCATGCCATTGCCTTTAAAATGAAGGGGAAACAAGTTCCCCGCTGAGGCAGAAACCCAGATGGCAGAGAAAAGAGAGGGAAGAGGCGACCAAAATACAATCGAGTTCTTCCCCAGGGCTGAGCAGGTTGGCCTGAATAGGAAAATGGCTCTCTGGAGCCAACTAATGAGATGGAAAATGCAGAAGAAACTCAGCTCCAGCGTGGAGCTTTGGGAACCCTTCCTCGGCTGTCGTTTCTGCTGGGTATGGAATAGGGCATGTGTAGTCTGGGCCTTGAGAAGTCCCTCTCACGTTTCCTGAGGACCCAGAGCCCACTTTGGGGTTATTCCCCGGGGAGCACCAGTGCAGGAGGTCTCTCCAGCTACGGCTTCCCTTGCCCTCCCCTGCCCTGACTTGCCCACCCTGCCCTGAAGACGCTTCCCAAGCTCTAATTTCACCCACAGGAGGAAAAAAACAAATTCACTTCTCATTTGAAGAGAAAGGAACAAAAAAGTAGGAAAACACATTTGGTATTAAGAAAAGTTAATAGAGGGGCGCCTGGGTGGCTCAGTCGGTTAAGCGTCTGCCTTCGGCTCGGGTCATGATCCCAGGGTCCTGGGATCGAGTCCCGCATCGGGCTCCCTGCTCAGCGGGGAGTCTGCTTCTCCCTCACCCTCGGCTGCTCCCCCTGCTTGTGCTCTCTCTCACTCTCTCTCTCATAATAAATAAAATCTAAAAAAGAAAAGTTAATACAGTCCAGAGTGACCCACGAAATCCCTATGCCCATGGGAGAGCCTCCTATCCAGGAGGGGAGAGCCCATCTCCTCCTCAGCCTTTTCCAGGGCCATGGCCCCAGAAGGAGGCGCTCTGTTTTCTTTGGTCGCTTCTGAACTGCTCCCCATCTTGGGGAAGTGGAATCCCCAGTGTTGAAAGAGAAGCTGGGCTGGCCAGTGGTGTGGCAGCTGGTGAGTGGGGGGCCCTTCGCGCCGGCTCGCTGGGCCTGTGAGGAAGACGCTCTGAGTGAAGGGGTTTTCATCCTCATGCTGGTCTCCGCAGTTGGTCACATGATTTGAGTTGAATCCACGGAATCGACTCTCTTTTCCTTCGCCCCCAGCATTCTTATCAAGGTGGAAGTTAAAAAAAAAAAAAAAAAAAAAGCCCACAACTAAACAGAACTAAAAAAACAACCGGCCAACCGAGAGCCTGGGTGAGCGCCGGGACACGGAGAGGAAATGCCTGCCCTTGCACGTTGATGTCACACACGTCCTTCCTGTTCCCGGGACAGGACTTTCCCCTCTCCTCTGCCGGGCTGTGGGAATTCTGACAGCGCTAACGACCTGCTCAACACTCCCAAAGCCAAAGGCTGGTCCCGGCAAAGACTAAAGAGGACTAAAACGCACTTACTCCTTTGTATAGGATGCTCTGTAGCCTAGGCCACAAAGATAAGCCCCCTGCTCGTCTAGCTGGATCGATGCTATAAGACAGCCTTGCTGTGACAAGACTCTACACCCCTCCCCTCCTTTCGGTTCCTTTTGCTTGAAGTGATTCACTTCACAGCCCTTTCTCACTTTGGAGAAAGCGCAAGAACGCGCAAGTGCCTCTCACCTGCTCGTAGAATCGATTGTGGGCAACATAAAACTTGGAATCAAAAGATTCTTCTGTCACTAACACTTGTTGTCTTTCGCCAATCTGTGGAGAGAAGGGGAGAAAAAAGGAAAGGTAAGGGCAAACACCTGAGAACCCAAAACAAAAATGCCAGCCCAAAGAGTCTTGGATCAGTAAGCAGTGTCCTCTTGGATTTAAAGGAGACTCTCGATTGCCAGTTACTGAGCAGCTAATATAAGAACCACTAATTCAAATTTCCTGAAAGACATTATTATCTATGCACTAATAGAAAATGAGCCTAGCATGAAATCTTATTTTCTTACATAACTATGAAACAAAACTTATCTTCCTCCTTCAACATAAGTAAGATAATTAAGGCTTCTAAGACATACAAAAATCTTCTAAGTATCACTTGGTTTCTTGAAGCAGTGTTGCGAAACAAGCCAGAACAGGCTGCTTCTAATCCAAATTCATGAAAATATTTTGGCAATAGGAAAGAGTAGTAATAAACATTAATTTGAGTTATGAGGGATGTAACACTAAAGAAAATGCCTCAAAAACTAGTCATTAAGTCCTTGCATCTAAACATTTCACACATTGCATATAACTCTGAAATTACGGATTAATTCCTACAGCTATTTACTTATTATATACATTTACTCTCTCATAAGCAACCGTCTCTTCTTTGTTGCAGACATGACCCCATGTTCATTTTTTTTTTTTTTTTTTTTTAGGAAGAAAGACAGCAAAGATATGAGACTGTTAATTCTCTACAAGATCGATCTACATTATGGTCTAAGCGTACATCTTTAATAACCAAGAAGTTAAATCAACCAAAAACACTGGTTAAAGAAATGTGACTAGTCAAAAAAATTCTACCATTTCCAAGTTTCGTCCACTGTGAAATGCAACATTTAAAGTGCCAATTACTTCTTTTTAACAAGGTTGTCAAAATGTCTGGAGTAGCAACTAGCTGTACTGAATGATTGTGCCTAGAATTATTTTTGCCTACACTACTTGACAAATACAACTCTCTGTATTAAAGCACATTGACAAGAAGATTTCAAAAAAGCAGTCCCTATTCTCATATATAGGGACTTGTCACCATGTTCGGGCAGTTAGCGTTTAGGAAATGTAAACACAGCTGCACTAAACAGACCACCTAACAAAAACAAAACACCAAACTCCCCTCTCCATCATATGATGTCAATACCTAAACACACCATAATTTACTATCTTTTTTTACTATCTTGTTCAAAATGTAGCCCCTTTAGCCAAAGGTCGTAAGGACTCTACGAGGATGATACCTATCAAAGACTTCCTTCACTCCCTGAAAACTAATGAAAGTTCCTGCAACATTCATCCCTTTTAAAAATTGTTCCTGCAACATTCATCCCTTTTAAAAATCGAGTAGCAACCAAAGAATGTCTCCCCAACTTCTCCTTTGAACGGGAACGGCTCTGTTTATTTAAAAAGACTGATGAATATTGGTTTTTTATTCAAGTATATTCTTCTGGAGGAAAACTTAGCATGTTTGTACACATTACACAGTGTGAGTTGCTTGTAACTTAGGATAAGTATCTGTCGATGGTTCTTAAGGAAATCTGCAATTACACTTCATCTCACAGTAAGTTTTCGGGAAACGAATCTAGCAACAATATGAGATTGTAGAGCCACTGAAGAGGTAGGCCGCTTCTTCCGTCTTGTTCGAACGGAAGTGGGCAGCTGCAGTCAGCACCGCTGGGCTGTCCTGGCTCACCCGGAGTAACAGCCACAGAGTTCGAGGGCCTTGCTCCAGTTGCACGGCGGAGGGTGGGGCTTTTGATCAACCACCCGAGAACTATTTGTAGGGAGTATGTAACTATTATTTGCCACAGGGATGCAGGAAAATGGCTATGTGCAGTGATTTATGGAGACAAACATCTCTCCCATCACCTCTTCTGTCCCCTCGGCCACGCATTCTGTCTCACTGGTGAGGCTCTTAAAGTTCCTTCGAAAGACATGAAGCAAAAATGAGCAAAAGGAAGCTAGGACTTCGATCATAAGCTGCCACAATCTGTTCCAATCCCCTTAAAAAACCAACAAAACCAATAATAAATGCCCTTCTCAATATTTTTTTTTAAAGAATAAAGTTGCAATGAAGTGACTATCACATACAACCTTTAAGAGAATCGACTATTTCCAGTAACCTTAAAAATACCGATGACATTAAGGAAGGGGGGGGGGGTTCAGGTGGAGCTGGGGGGGGGGGGGCAACTTTGCCTTGGTGACAGTAAGGGACCTCAGGGGCCAAGGGTTTGTGTATAAGCCTCACGTCTTTTTCTAAATGAGCCACCTCGCCCCTATACTTTCCAACTGTTTTCTCCCGGACCTCACAGGATAACCCAGCATGGTTAACGACCCACATATAACGAACAAAATTTAGGGTAATCACCCTGGTTTGCCTAAGAATGCCTCTGCTAACCAGCAAGGATGTCCTGGTCTGAAAGGAAAAAGCAGGGCATCTGGAGAAAAAAGGCAAACCTCCAGGGGACAGAATGTTGTCCAACGAGGAGAGGACAACCACCGCCCAGCCATCTATTGTGCTAAAGGCAGAGAGAATCCACTAGTTGGGGTCAGTCTGTCTTACTGACGGAGAACGCTGGAGAGCGTGCTATGTCCCATCTGACGTTCTGATACTCTTCTCTGACTGGAGCACAAGGTGACCTCGTTGGCTTTGGACAAGCCCTCTGCAGAAGAAGTCAACAGAGATGGCTTGTGTAATTTAAGAAACAGACAAACTGCTAAGAATACATAAGAGGTTGACAATGAAGTGTTTCATAAAGATTGTGACTAGTAGCACTTGTGACAAATTAGGATGCTAGTGGAATCGCGAACCCAAAGAATGGTCTAGAGGCAGCTTCAAGAGAGCTGGAACATTCCAGGACAGGAGGGAGGGGGTGCTTGGACGGGGGCAGGATGGTCAGAAGCAGGGGTGAGGAGTTCCCGCCGAACCTGGGAGAGAGGAGACTCAAGGAGGGTTATTTAAAAACACTAGCCGCCACTTGTTTGAAGGAAGTGGGAGGACACAGGGTCTGAGTAGATTATTTTTAAGATAAAGGAGATGTGAGTACTTTTTGGGCCTTCACATTCCTCATCACAAAAAGAAAAGGTCAGTGGACGCAGCAGGACATGGGAGAGTCGGCCTGAAGAGGAAGCGGGTTATGATATTTTAAGGACCTCTCAGTTTCAAAGTTCTAGGTCATCCTTCGTGGGAGATTGGTAGGCTCGGGACTGGTATGCCCACAAGCTTCCCAATGAAGGAAATATGTACTCTAAATCCAGGCTCACTTTCCTTAAAGCCAATATATGCTTCGAGCCCTCTGCAAATTACGGCTACTTTCTTGCTGCACTTAAAAGTAATGTGATCTCTAATACCCACCAAGGAAATGTTTAAAAAGTCTCTCAAAAAGCTGTCGAGCTGAACCTAAAGATGCCGGTCAAAATCTTCCCCACAAAGCCCTTGTTTTATAATCCTAAGAAAGATAACCCTTTTCTTTCTGATTTGTTTTACAGGTATATAATTTATAGGTGCTTAACTACAATGCTCATTTAGTTTCTTCAACATTTTTGGGTTTAGGAACTTGGGATGGGAAGTTAAGAATTTCTGGGGGAAACTCAGTTTCCTTTTACGAAGTCTGACCTTTCGGACATTGGTCAGGACTTCTGCAAGTGGCAGTCAGTCTTGCTCTCACAAGGTAGGCCTACTTCATCATTTATTCATCAAACGTCCATGGAGAAAGCTGTTTTTCCTAGGCAAGCAGAACTTCAGTTAGTCCATTTTAACCTAGCTTTAAAAAGATGTTTTATGAAGGGCACCTGGCTGGCTCAGTTGGAAGAGCATGCAACTCTTGATCTCGGGGTCGTGTGTTGGAGCCCCACGCTGGGCATAGTAAAATTCGCTTAAATAAATGAAACTTTAAAAAAAGGATGTTTTATGAAAAATGAATTATAAAAACAGTCTTGTAAAACCATCCTTCTTCCATTTCACACACCGCGTCACCAAAGTGAGGCAAAGTGTAGGAAAAAAGGACTCACGGGATCCTGCATTACTGGTGACCTCACGGAGCTGGATACAAAAGAACGCACCTGGTACAATTTTCCAGGCCTTGTTGGAAAGATAGGAGAAAGTGTCTCATGGTTAGCTATCTATTCATTTATCCATAAAGGCTGGAAATAAAGGCAGGAGTCCCATAAACCGACGAGGAAGTGAGCAGCTGAAGGGGGTTTGGCAATCTCAGGTTTCACAGAGAGGAAACTGAGGCCCAGGAAGACGTGGTGATTTGCTCAGGGGCATGGGCAGAAGGACGAGGAGGAAGTGTTGGAACCATTCCCACTCCCTGGTGCCTCCTATCTGAGTGCTAGCTGGAGAACATACAACATCACAGATCGGATTCTGCCGCGCATGACTTTTCCTTGAGTAGAGAAACATCTGCGACAAACAAAAAGGAATGTTTTTAAATTCAAGTTTTGGGTAGAAATTTCAGTACATTACATAATCAGCTGGCTGTGTTATTTGTGTCACATCCATGCTTAAAATTTCCCAAGTGCCCAAAGTTGTGAGAAACATCAGTTCTAACCATATGGCCAGATAACACACATCAGACACTCCTGCATTAGCAAAGCAGTGGTTTCCAGCAGAATTTGGTTGCTGCATGAATGCTCAATTCGAGTGTACTCTCTTTCTCCATTTGTCCTCAGAAAGTTCCTAGCTGGCTGTGTAAGGACTGGAAGAGAGACGCTGAACAGACCTGCTTTAAGGCAGGCACACAACACAACGTTAACCAAAGACCTCAGAGTGTGTATGTGGCCTTTACCTTTATCTTGCGAAGAAATGTTACTTGTATAAGACTCCTCGCACTAGAATAAGTAGGTTTCTTCTAAACTCCTATATATGACTTTAAATATAAACTTCTCATAGTTTATTTTTTCTTTATTAGTCCACACCACCCCCCACCTTGCCACTTTTCACTTCTGTTTTACTTACACAGGGAGCCTGATTTAAGGCTTTAGAAAAAAAAATTCCAATGCAATCTCTATTGGAGGGTTAGGTTAGAAAGATCTCGGTATCTCAGTATAATGGCTCAGTGTCCAAAAACATTCACAAAGGACAGATATATATTTGAGTACCGGTATAAGAGAAATATTTATTTCTTGCAACAGTTATAGGAAGGTGAAGAAATTATTTTGCTTCCCCTGAAGAGTTTCTAGAAATTAATTTTTCTGTCCAATTGCCTTAGGGAAAAAAAGGAGATTAAAACACATATATCAAAAGCTCTCATAATTATTTATATCACATTCCTAATAAACTTGAATATTATCTTGGTTTAGCCCACAAAATATTCTGACATGCAATTTCTGCAGCTAAGTTGTTGAGGGTATCTTTTTTTTTTTTTATTGTTTTTCTTTGTTTTCTTGGTTTTTGTAGATAATAAAATACAATTTTTCTACCTGACTGGTTTCTGAATGCATGACTCTGGGAAATGTCAAATGTCTTTCTTTAGCTCCAGTCAAATTAGTTTGTTTTTTGTTTTTTTTTTTCCCTAAGCTGGCTGGAACATGTTAAACACAAGTCTGTGACCTTAAACTCTGAAATAATATTTCTAGTGTCTGTGCAAAAGCCTGCCCTCACAAACACCTTTAGACTAATTACTGCAGTGTAATGTTGCTGGTGAACCACTGTAATTACACTTGGAGAAAAGTATGGTCTTGTTCTTTCCTAGCTAATGAAAATGATAACCTTTCCATTTGGATTCATCATTCACAACAGGCAGAGCATGCGATGCTGGGTCTCCAGGGTATACGGTAATTTTCCTGACTGTTTATGCACACTTCTGTTTTCTGCAGAAGCGGGAATGAAAGAACCAGGCATACTAATGCTAAAAACAGTCAACAGTAATAATAGCAATAACATTAAAATTTAATATCATCCTTACTCGACAATTCCATTCTGTAATGAAAGGGCCATGACACGGGAATGTGTGTCAAAAATGATGATGGCACAGAAAACAAGTAATGAGACTCAAAGTCCATCGTATTCAAAATGCTTGCCGTCAGTTTGTTGGTCTACTTAAAGATTCTTGAGAGATGCTGGACGGTTTATTCTCAAAGGGGCTGATTCGTATCTGACTCTTAGACAGTGACTGAAAATACATTTTATCAGACTTTTTAAAAGTAGTATCTTCTGGGTGAAAAAACAAATATTCTTTATTAACAGGAATAAATATATCCAAAAGGGAAAGAACGTTCCTTTGAGGTCCAATATCCATACCTTGAAGTAGTTGACCTATGCCTATCTGTTAATTGCCGTGAGTGCCTTAGTGGTCTATTATTCCTTTCTCACATTTCAGAAGAAACAAGAAGGAAACTGAAAAAAAAAATTGGCTTTTTGCAAAAGCAGTGATGCAATATACAAAGACCAGATGCAAGGTATCTCTGGAATCAAACCAGACTATGACATTTCTTCTAATAACAGCCCTGTGTCCTGTCTTCTTCAATCACTGGCTGGTTTTCTTCCAGTCATGTGCCCACTCCAGCAAGAGAAAAGAGAGTCTCTTCCCACTTAGAGGTAAAATCCTTATTCTTTTTTTTTTAAAGATTTTATTTATTTATTGGAGAGAGAAAATGAGAAAGTGAGCGAGAGCATGAGAGGGGGGAGGGTCAGAGGGCAAAGTTGGCGGGGAGCCCGATGCGGGACTTGATCCTGGGACTCCAGGATCATTACCTGAGCCAAAGGCAGTCGCCTAACCAACTGAGCCACCCAGGCATGCTAAAATCCCATTCTTTTTTTTTTTTTTTTAAAGATTTGATTTATTTATTGGAGAGAGAAAATGAGACAGTGAGCGAGAGCACAGGGGGTAGGGGGGAGGGTCAGAGGGCAAAGCTGGCGGGGAGCCTGATGCAGGACTTGATCCTGGGACTCCAGGATCATGACCTGAGCCAAAGGCAGTCGCCTAACCAACTGAGCCACCCAGGCTCCCTAAAATCCCATTCTTAATAACAGGGCTATTTTCATCTACTGGTTGAGAGCCAACAGTAATAGTACAGTAACTGTACTTTATTGATCTGGTTAAAATAATTCTCAACAGCAAACAGTTACATCACAAATGCTAACCTGATCCCTTTTCAGCATTAGAAATGTATATCTGGGTGCTTACTGAACTGCCAGTTCAAAAAACAGTCAAGTTTTAACCACCTGCCTGTACATTTTCAGTATTCTAGAACATTCTAAGGTGTTACCTACAATGCTTTTGTGGAATTTTTTTTTTTAACTGTGTTAAGAGCACAGAACATGAGATCTACTCTCTTAACAAACCAAAACAAATTGTCCTTTCTTATCATAGAACTGGCATGAAGTATGTTAGATCTATTTTTCCCACACCAGGTAAGCTTGACAATGCCCAGGCAGTGTAGGAAGGTGCTCAAGATTTAAAACTATCTCAACTCCTAAAGCCAGATGTTGCCAATAATAATGTATCCATGAGATCTTATGACTAAAGGGGACCACTACAAGATACCTGTGTGGAACCCTTTTTTATTAAAAGTTTGATTCTAAGATTGAATGATAATCTCCACGCACTTCCACCTTTCCGATCTTTTCACATTGGTCTCTACCAATCATGACTTAGCACGTCTGGGCCACTCTTCTTTGATGGGCTTCTCTTAAAGGCACAGAAAGTGACCACCCTTACAGCTCAGGATGGTTGAACAGATAACCTTCCTGGAAAATGTCTTTAGGATTTGTGTTTCACTGATGACACAGTATATCAGCTAGATTACAAAGAGAAAGAAAGAAAGAAAGAAAGAAGAAAGACCACTGGGTTTTAGAGATTTGGTGTTTATGTAATTCTACTAATGCGCAGTAATTACTTGCCAATCTCCCTCACATCTTTGCTCAAAAACCTCATTCCAAAAGTACCTTGTGAAGATTGCTGAGAGCCTAAACACTACCAAACACTTCATTAAAACAGTATAAACCTCAAAAGAATTCAAAGAAAGGTCCAGACATTTGGAGGAATAAAGGTATGGGTATGGTACGCAGGACACCTTCCAATTTTCTCTGTGGGGAAAGAAGGCTTTTTTTCAAGTACTAAATAAGAGGAAAGGATGGGTAAGTTCTAGTATACCCAGACTCTAGATGTGAATTCTTGGAATCACGAATTTCAGAGCTGGCATGGCCGAAAGAATTAACAGATCATTCAGTACAAATACATCATTTTACAGATGAGAAAACTACGGCTCGTTAGAGACTAAGTGTCATGGCCAAAGTCATACAGCTCATAATATTTCCCCATAACATAAAAAATGGATTTCATCCTGACAATTGTTTTTAGGCAAGTGAATTACAGAATTACACTAAGCCTGCACCATCCAGGACAGTGGCTACTAGCCCAAGGCTGCTGAGCCCTTAAATGTGGCAAATCCCAAGTGAGAGGTGCTATAAAATACATAGCAGTACAACACAAGATCTCAAAAATTAACATGAATAAAAGAATGTAAACTATTTTCATGAATTTTATATTGATTATATGCTGAAATATTTTTGACATACTGAGTTAAAGATATTATTAAAATTAACTTCATCTGGTTTTTTTTTTTCTTTTTTAGTGTTGCTACCAGAAAATTTAAAGTAATATCTGTGGTTCATAGGACATTTTTCTTGGACAAGGCTGCTCTAAACCAGTATTACCTTGTGTGAAATCCTCTGTTTTACTATTTCAGAAAGGCCCATCCTGGTCATTTTTCAAGAAAAAAAAATTTTTTTTTAACTCACCACAAACACTCATAATTTCGGTAATCATATAAATGCAACAATTCAATGTTAGGAAAGAATGCACACATATCTATAAATTATAAAGGTGGGAGTTCTGAAGTGGTAAATTCCTCTTTTTGACCTTTGCATTATTTTTGCTTCCATTTTTTCTGGTTGATCACAGTCTCCCCAAAAGCTAAGGCATGATCAACTTGCTTGTTGTTGCTTTTAGGGAAATCCAGGCAACCAAGAGGAGGCCATCTAAACTGTCCACTCTGTCCTTTCCCATTTTGCGTGGCTGCAAAAGCAGCCAAATCAAACACACACACCAACAATGGTATTTGGACTAAAAAGGCAGAGATTGAGCTATTCTCAAATTCATTTGTAAAAAAGCCAAAAATGAATGTCCCACATACATATCACCTTTGGTAAGAGACATCTTTTCCTTACCAACCCTGTTACCAAAGAACTCAGCATAGATGTGAGCAATAAATAACACATTCACTACACCCCACCATCTTTCAACCATTTGCCAGCCAGGACTGAGGCTGCGGCAAGCAGAAAGGATTAAGCAAAAATCAAAGACAGCCAAGCTCTAATAGTGTCTAATTAGCATAACAAAAGACGCTGCCACAATCTTTCAGCAGTGGGCAATACATCTCATTAAAGAAGACTGAATAACAATTCTTCTCTCCTGCCCCCCTCCTCCCCCCCTTCTTGGCTTAGCTCCGGGAGAGCTCAGCCCCAGCGCTTCTGCTTTATTGGCCAGGAATTCAGGCTGCAGGGGAAAGAGCCTACGTGTATTACTGTGCACCTGCATCTCAGTGATTTATTCCGATTTCCTCCCCTGCCATGAAAATGTAGCTTCTTCAAGCACATACAAGTCCTGCTATGCAGTTTATAGGTACATAATATTGAGGAATGGCAATGATAACCTAAAAAAAAATGGATACTAGTTCCCCCTAAAATGTCTTTAAAGAAAATTGATCTATTTGTTTCTCTTCACCTAGTCTGTTTTCCCCCTTTAATATTACCTCGCTGTCTCACAGTTAATGACGCTAAACTGAAATTCTACCCAATTTTATTGCAACCGGTAGTTAGCTGTGAGCATGCGCGTGCGCACACGCCTGCATGCACGCGTCGGGGAATTTAAATGGTTCAAAACTATTCCCTGCCCCTACTTCCTCTCGATGATAAAACAACTGAGAAAATATGTGTAAAACCCAACCCGAAAAAATTGAGGTTACAGATGAACATGGTAGCTTTTGTATAGCAGGTGGGTAGTGTTTATATAAAATTTAAACCGCAAATAAAAGAGTCTACGTAAACCAAGAACAAAAAAATATCCTTCCACCAAGAAAGATAAAAGCTTCAAGTAATCCTATGCACTCTTTCCCATCAAGCTACTGCGGGGGAAGGTCTGAGTGGGGAGGAGAGAGAAAAGGACACAGTTACTTAATCCAAACAATTTCCAGTTCTGAGCTTTATTTTTTGATCAGGAACACCTTTCAAAGAGGAATCTAGTTCTGAGGGCTGCTTTGATTTCCTTTTTAATGGCCTCTCCTGCCAAACACAATATTAGAGTCTCCTGAAACCGGAGCATTGCCAGGTCTGTGCGAGGCTCTACAAAACGCTGTTTATCACATATGCAGATGATCGCTACCAAGACTACGCAGCAGAAACCAAGCCAACTCGCCGAGTAGCTGAGAAAAGCCCACTGAACCTATTTGGTCTGTTCGGATCTTTCAAACTGATGCAGAGTTCCTGTATTGCAGGAACTGAGAGACCTTGAATAGTCAAGCCGTTAACAGCAGTGCAGACTGCTGACCTGGGATAAGACATTTTAATGCTACACACATTCTGCACGTGGCAGCCTACAGTTAAAATAAACCTCGGGATACCACTTAAATCCTAAAAGGCCTTTCTCTGTGTGGCGAACTACTCAGCATTCACGAGCTGGTTTCCATCGTCTGTCCTACAGGTAGAGTGGATTTTTAAACATCCTCTCTCCCACTACATTTCTCGTTTCACAGATCACATTGTATTTTATTTTCCACTTCTTGTCTATTTCCATCTTAAAGTGTTGCCTAAAAGGGCACGCAAATGTAATGCATTATTATGAATTCTATACTGCCTTATCTTTTAAAGCACAATCATTGTGTATTTTAATCCCCAGTGACCACATTTCTCCTTGCAACATAGCCCCAGTCTAGGGCCATACATCTCACTAAAGGTTTCTGGGTATCTTGGTACAATCTTCTTCCCTTTTACAACAGACTCTAGCCAATAGGAAAAGAGCTTGAGGAGTACTAATCAGGGAGTCAGGATGCCTTGTGTTTTACCTCTGCCACTACCTACCTGTTTGAGCAAGTTATTTCCCTTGGGGGCCTCAGTTTCCCCATCTAAAAACAAAGCAGGGGGATTTGAAATCAGTGATCTGTACGGCCCTTTCTGGCTCACATATCCTGTGTTTCTAAATTAGGAGTTCCACGGAGAAGGCAGGACCCGAGGAGTCCTGCAGTGACGTGGAGCACCCCCCTCCCCCGCCATGGCCATGGACAGAAGAAGCTTTTGGCAGGGGCGGTGGTGGTGGCCCAGGCAGCGGAGAGGGCAGGAGCACCCACAGCGGGGACCAGCGGCTGGCCCTAGCCTGAGAGCACAGACTGTTTCAGCACCCCTGCTCCTTCCTTTCTCTTCCAGAGCTGATACACAGTCTGGGCTTCATATTTGCCAAAGCACAAGGGTGAATGAAGAATGAATAGGAGTTAACAATTTGGGGATTCGGATCACCTACGTGAAAGAAATAATTAAGACTATTACCTGGCTCGAGCCTTGAGTTTTCAGATTAATAACCTAGCTTCTGGGAGTCAGTGTATACACTGGAGAAGTATGATTACTCTTGGTAATACAGCTGATAGCATTCCTGCTACGGCCAGGAGTAAATTAGAAAATTTCCTGCATCTTCCATTTACTGTAAGAAGATAGCTCTGTGAGCTGAGACACGTTCCTCAGTTCACCATTCCTACTAGAGATGTTGATTCAAGCAGTTGGGAGACAATTTTAATTTCCAGTAGAGAAGTGTCTTGCAGCTCTGTCCAATTACTGCTTCAGAACAGGAATAACTTTTAGAAAGCAACACTTCGGATATATGACTATTGAGAGTCAAGACTGCTGCTAAGCCTGCTAACGAGGCAGAGGCTGCAGGACCACCAGGATCCCAGCCTTGAGCACCATAGGTCAGCAGTCCTGATGGGCCTCCTGCGTCCCTCGGGAGCAATCTTGCCTGAAAAGCAGAGATAACCCTTTTCAAAGCCAGGACTCAAAAGGATTTCAGAGAAGGAAGACAAAGCATATTTAATGGGAAGAGAGGAAGAAAACTGTCCAATATTGATAAATCTACAATTCATTTCTCAGGAGCTATTGGAAAGATGAATTATGCTGAAAAAGATCCCAAGCAGCTTCTTGACATTTCTAAAACATGATCCTATGCCTGCCTGAAAGAGTTAAGGCTGTATAAATATTTATCATTCTTCTTTCAAAAGGATAAGAAAAATTCCTTTTGCATACATGAATTTCAGATTGCTAAGCAAACATTAGGATATGGTCAGAGGCCCATCATCTTAATGAGGATATGGTAATGATAATGTGTTGGGTGTTTTTTTTTTTTTTTTTATGGCTTGCTTATATGTGATCCAAAAAAACCTAGAGATTTTGATTTTATACTTAGGCATGCACAGACCTGAGAATAGTTAATGCTCTCCGAAGCATATGGACGGGATGACAGGCATACCATCAAGGGCTTACAGTGGGACCGGGGTGAAAGAGTCATTAAAAGTGATAAATAGGATATGCTTTTCTTAATGTTTTGCAATTGCATATTCAATATAGCAGGCCAGTGACTATGCATTTTAACTGTCTTTATTTTTAAGAGAGCTGCCAGATTTTAATTACAGATTAAACAGTTATTTGCAAATGAGTACCTCTTCATTAACATATCAGAATCATAATAATAAACAATTCTCTGCTACAAAACAGCACACAGAACAGTGTGAAGTTTAAGAACAGTACATACATATGGCATTACAGCAGGGCAAAATATCCTCCTTGCCTTGAGCAGTTGATCAGTTAAAAAAATTTAAGGGAAATAAATGACCTTGGTGAAAGCACACAAGATTCTAAATGTTACGAGACTGGAGATTTTGTTTCTTTTATTTGTGGCCATATCCATGCCTGGTTCATAGCAGGTTCTCATTAAATATTTGTTGAATGAATGAATGAAAGAGCCAGCTCTCTTAAGGAGTATATAGTTATATTTTTGCAGTTATATGGTCATGTGCTGATACTTTTTTTTAACACTGCTAAACTGCAATCAGATCATCTGTGAGGTTATTCTCAAGGGATTTAATTCTGTAATGTATTTGAAGGGCCATGGAAGAAATGCATTTCTTAGTTATTGCCTTCATAACAAATAATAGCTGTAATAATCTCATTTCACATAGTTCCTCATTTGTTTTTATTAAAGACTTCATTTTTTTAGAGCAAAACTGAGAGGAGGGTACAGGAGATTTCCCAGCATCTCCCTGCCCCGACATGCACAGCCCCCCGCAACTGATGTGTCTATGTAGATTTGCTCACTATAACAAGGGTACCACTCTGGGGAGGGATGTCGACAACAGTCCCTTATTTTTCATCTTCAGGTATACTTTTGTTGTTTCCAACTCATAAATGAAGAAACACAGAGAAATTAAGTAATGTGCTCAAGGCTACTTTGTGAGCTACAGCTCCTACGAGCCACCTTCCAGACCCAGTGTTTTCTCAAGTACACCAGGCTACACCTCTCTTTGCTACATATTTTGTGTCCAGAACAAAGCGCACACACAAAAAACTCTTAAAAAAAAAAAAAGAGGTACTATAATAAGTACACACAACACAGTAAAGCAGAAAAAGATGGGAAATGGAAAAGTAATTTTTGCCATCATTCCCTCCATAGAGAAAGACAGAACATAATTAAAATATTTTCTCAAAACAGTCACCGAGAGTTCCCTGCTTTGGTTACAACATATCAAATATAGAACTGCTAATGTCAAAATGCACACCAAGAAAATTGTCTTTAAGGATTGATCTCAGCAAGATGAAGATGCACTGGGCGCCTGGCTGGCTCCGTCCGTAGAATATGCGACCCTGGATCTCGGGCCTGTGAGTTCAAGCTCCACATTGGGTGTAGAGATTACTTAAAAAATAAACTCTTAAAAAAAAAAAAAGATGAAGATGCACTGGACTTTCACCAGTCAGAGATGGGAGATGTGGGGAAAAGGAAAGTCAGATGGGGGAGTTTCTCACATAGCAGGTCATAAGCAGAAGACAAAAAAAACCACAAAAGGTTCTTCAGAAGATGTACTTGTTCCCCCTTTTTTTAGGGGATGTACAAGACGAGTACAAATTAATAAGGCAAATCGGTAGCCCCATGGATCATTCACACCTAGGCAAAAAAGTAACTTGGCTAGAAGTTTTTAAATTCAAAAATGTTAATCCAGTTTCCTTAACAGTTATTTCAGATCAGCTGAGGGGTTCTAAAGATGCCTGGAGCAATAATAGTGGATTTTACCAAGCCCACTGGTGTATTACTGTTGATATATTCTTTGGGATCACGATGACTGGCAGGTGATATAAAACTTGAAGGTCTCAGATTTACTGTTTTGAATAAGGATGGTGGCGGGGTAGGGAGGGAGGTAGGAAGGATTCATGATAAAGTTGAAACAATCAGATGAGGACAATCTCATTCTACTCCTTACTTCTGCTCACCACCAGGATTATAAGCACAGATATCATCCCTACCACTACTTCCATTCCAGTGCTGAGGTGCTTTCCCTTATTTCTTCACCGAATATCCTCACTCTATAGATCAGGAAACTAGAGCCCACTGATGTTCTTAGCTGAAGTCAGGGTTTATAATGGTGAGGTTGAATGATTTTTTTTTTGAATGTTCTAAAATTCAAAGTGATAGTAATCTATTACTTGGAGTATACATAAACATAATTAGACAGCAAATAAAAGTGTTGTATGAAGGTGAAAGTTAATAGCTTAAAATACTCCATCATAAAAATTTTATTCCTAATTTTAAAAAATACGAAGATATATTATAAATAAATGATGACTTTCAAATTCTGCAGCTTGCCAGAAAGCTAGTAGGCACTAAAAAAATAAAAATAAAAATAAACGGATTTAATGCTAATTATTCACCCCCTTGCACCCCTGCATTTCCTAGAAAACACAGGGGAAATGCCCCCTGAGGACCTACTTGCTCACCCCTAACTGAGCAACTTCACCTTCAGCACCTGACTCTGTTGAGCATGAATCCTGAAGTTACATGAGGCCCAGGCTGATAAATGAAGGAAGCATCTCATTATTAAGAAGTAAACCCATGATAATGGATTGTTGATTCGGGGCCATTAGTTTTATAAGCCTATTTCAGGTAATGTTTCTATTCTGCTCTCATTGTCCCTCATTCTCCTCCCTCCCCTCAGCTTCCCCATCGCCTCCCCACCAACCAATGCAGGCTCCCTGAACTCTCTTCCCTCTTGGAGAATCCCAGACCTTCTTTGCAAAGGCATTCCCGTCTCCCTCCCCCTGAAAAGAGGTAAGGGGAGACCAGCAGTGCCAGGCTCATGGCAGACGAATTACTTCCCTCCTAATGAGTCTATCACTGGCTGTTGCCCCAGGTTAAAAGAGAACAGAGATCCTGGCAAATGAGAGTTTCTAAACTTGGAACACGAACTGTGGCAGTAATCCTGTCCCAATTTTAGAGTCAACATGTTTGGTTAAAAAAATAAATAAATAAATAAATAAATAATAATAGTAAGAGGAATGTGGCAGGCTGTAATCCTTCCCTACGCTGTGTCCTCTGCTGGTGAGCAACCACAGTGCCCTACCAAGAACATGGCGACCATGGCGACCACGGCGTGCACGCAGGCTGGAAACCGGGCTTTGGGCTCTCGTGTGTGAGTGTGTGTGCGCACGCACGCGCAGAGTCCTCCTGGGTCTTCAGGCCACGGGGGGCAGGGAACACAGGACGTCGGGGACACAGCTGCAGAGGCCCAGGCACTGTCCACGCGACTAAGGTATTGTCTGGAAACTTCCCTCAGCACCATTTTCAATCAAATTAATTCCTTTCAGAATGACTTCAACAAGATCATCTTTCACAACGTGATCCCTCCTTTCCTCCAATTGAAAAGCCTTATGTACAAGTGAAAATTAACATTAAAGAACAAGTTTCTTAAAAAAAAAAAAAGCTAAAAAACAGGGCCTCCCCTTCGTTATCCGAGTTCGGAATTACATAGGGCACATATCGTTTTAACAGCACGCCCATGTTTTGGCCACATATGTATCAGTGCGATTACCACATAAAGGGTGAAGTCTTTACAGAGAAACAATGTCACTGGCTTTGTGAAATAATTTTGTCTTATAAAGATCCTTAAATATACAGCCCCTGCCATACAGCTTAGAGTGATGGTAAGAAATGTAATTTCATGATTGTTTCCTTTTCTCTCCCACCTTAGCCTCTCCCCAGTATACCGCCCTTGCCTTGGACCCTATATGATTGCCCCTTGCATCTCCATTTCTCATCATCACTGCCCAAAGCTTGCAACACCAGCTGCTACTTTCTTTTTTAAGTCATGTTTCCTTGTTTAGCTGACTGACCAAAGCATCATGGGATGATAAAACAGGTTGAGTCCAAGTGAGATTCTGACTTTCGTTTGGACAAGTGATTCATCTTTGCCATCTACAAAATGGGGAAAGCTTGAATCTATCTTTGAATTAAGAAGCACATGAAAACATCAGTGAAAATACAACAGAATACAAATTTCACTTCTCCTACTGATTTATTCAACATTTCTGGGTAGGTTGTTAGGCTTTGAGAACATTTTTATCAAAAATAAACTATTACTTATGTGTTTGCTTTCATTATCTTTTTGGGAAATCATCAAATAGGATCAGTAAGTGATGATTCTTCAATTTCCTTATAGAACAAATGTTTGAATAGATTCAGTAGTCATTTTTGAGATAATGTACCTCCCTGCTACTAAAAAAAAAAAAAAGATCAGATGAAAACCTTAAATAATACCTACCCAGGTTAAAGATCATATCACACTCTTTAAATCAAGCCTCTGGTTTTGTAAATCAAGTGTTCTGGTTTTGTTCAAAACACCTACTTTTTCTCATGTATCCTTTTTGGTACTTAATGAAAAGAGGGTAGGAAAAAAAAAAATCACATGAAGTTTCCAAACAGAATTAGGCAGTTAAATCAAATCTATGAAAAATTCATAATCATTACAAACTAGAACTAGGTCTTCCTTGTATTTGATAACAGATATGCCCTCTACAAAATGAAGTGTGTGTGCGGGTGGGGGGGGGGTGATGTTCAATTTATCAAAACAATAATTACCATGATATATAAAAACTAAGTATCATAAAAATGGAAATAAGCCAGTGTATTAAAGTGGAGGGCGGGGTGGGGGACCCTTCTAAAGTAAAAGGGAATAGGCCTAGCTTTAAAAACAATGCAGTGTTTTATAGATTTGCATTCTGTTCAAGCCTGCTTAAATTAACTGAGAATACCCAAAAGTCTAAAATAGCATATTTCAGTATGATTTTAATTTAAGAAGGAGAAGCCTTGCTTATGTAAATAATTCAAATGAACAGCAGAGTTGTGGATTTTAAAATCATAATTCTTCTCTAATAGGCAGGGGACAGTGAGGATTGCTTTTCTAAAGCGAGCCTCATCCTGTGGAGACAACTTCAGACCACAGGGGCAGGGAGATCCTTCGCCTCAGCTGTCCTGTGCTTCCTAAGATGTCACATTCTAGCAGATACATGTCACCCTTCCTTCCTTTATGGGCGGCTACCCGTACACGTGAATTCAAAGCAGTATATTTGACTTCTTTATGTAGACTGTAGTTTACAAAACACCCCCAAGTAGATCAAACGTTTCTGGGGAAATGAGGTATGTGTTCAGCACGTGCACCTGCCTTCCTTACACAACACTTAGAGAACAGCCTTTCACTTCTTTATGTTTTGGTCTGGCCCTGCAACAGCCACACTAAATTAGCATGAACGCTCGTAAACAATCTATGGTTTTCCACTGGTTAAGGTATAGAGAAAGGTTATTTTCTTTCAGATGTACAGTCACATGAGAAACCAAAACCAAAGCTTTCAGACTTTTATCTTCTTTTATCACACAGTCTTAAATAAAATAAATGTCTACTTCATCTGAAGATGTCTGCTAGAAAAGAATCTTCATTTCGTTTTTGTTTTTTCTTAATAAATACCTAGAGCAAGCACTTTACAAATGTTAGCTAAGTTCAATGCTGGAAACAGCCTCATGCTGCAGGGACTTCCTCATGCGGCATCTGAGGCCCAGAGGTACCAAGTCCCTTGCTGTTAAGTGACAGATACAGCCTGTGTTCAAACCTGGAGGTCTGGCTCCAGAGTCTGAGCTTGTAACTACCGTGTTATGCTACCTCTTCCATTTTTTTTTTTTTTTTTTTTTTGAGAGAGTGAAAGAGTGGACAGAAGGAAAGGGAGAGGGAGAAAATCTTAAGCAGGCCCCACAACCAGTGTGGAGTCCAACACAGGGCTTGATCTCACGACCCTGAGATTATGACCTGAACTGAAATCCAGTGTCGGATGCCTAACAGACTGAGCCACCCAGGTGCTCTGCTACTTTTCAATTTTAAAGTCAAGTTACAATTTTAAAATTATTTTACTGATGCTTAATTAACCACAGTGTGGCCTGCTCTGGAGTGAAAGTCGTCCCTTTCTTATTAAAAGGGCTTTGCTGAACCAAGATAGAATATTCACAACCTTAGGAGATAAAAGTCAAATGATGGCTTTCAAGTCACCAAGGGATCAAAAGGACTCTGCAGCTGAAAGGTGGCTTTAATGCTCATTTCTTAGTAATTTAAACAGGCATGGTTATTTTAAATGGATAATCAGTGTACAATAAAAGATACATAACCACGCAGCCTTTGGAAATGAAAATAACAGATTAAATCTTTGGAGGTAAAAGTGGAAGCTAATTATACCCTAAATAAGCTCTAAGGTCACTGCAGCTGAGCACTGAATTTGTCTGGGAGCTTCCTGACAAAACCAAAAGACTAGAACGCTCACTGAGGTGAGCTCCACTGTTTCCAAACAGGGGATGCGTGGCCTCATTTGGAAAGCAAACTTAATAAAACCCATAGATTTATACTTTTAACCTATTAGTAAATAGATTTTATAGTCGGGAAACCTGTTTTATGTACTCCTTGTGTATTCTGTGTACTCCTTGCCTAGGAAAGTACTTTGTACAAAGGAGCTGCCCCACAAACGTACATTAAAATGGAAGCCAAAAATGTACTGCGATGCGAGAATATTTTCGGCTGTGTGAGAGCAGTTTCAGCTTGCCACATCATGGGGCCGCCATTAATGTGTGACCAGATTAACAGCCTCTATCTTCCGGCTTCCGGATCCATTCCCCATAACCCACCTAGAGAGAATATTTACACTCAAGTCTGCCCATGTCATGTCTCCACTTAAAGCCCTACACCGGCGCCCACTGCTCTCAGGAGAAAGTTACCACATAAAGCCCTACTTAATTTTTAAATTAGTGCACAGGAGGCCATATAATGAAGATGTCATAATTTATTTAACTACTTTCCTATTAATAGATGTTTGGCTTGTTTCCAATTTCTGGCTATTACCAGCAACAACACATGCCTCCTTGGACACACCGGTGAGTGTTTCTCTAGAAGTGGAATTACTAGGTTGAAGGAAGAACGTTTAAACTTACGATTTTCATATATACAACTAAACTGGCCCGCAAATGGCTTTATCGATTTCTACGTTCCCACTCTGTATATGAGTACTTTCTGTCCCACCCCCGGCACATTGTCTATTATCAATTAAAAGAACAAAACAACTTTGCCAGCGTAAAAGGTGAACAAATATTTTTGTCGTGATTTTCATTTTCCTAGTTGCCAGTGAGACAGAACAAACACCTTTCATATGTATTCTTGAACTCCCTGCCCATTTTTCTGTTGAGTCATAATTACTGAATTACAATTATTGCAAGTATTTTTTTCCTGGTTTGTTGCTTACCTTTTAACTTTCAAAAAAATTTTTATTTTTAATTGAAGTAGAGTTGAAGTACAATATTATATTAGTTTCAGGTGTACAACACACTGATTGGACAGTTACGTACATTACGACATGCACACCATGATTAAGTGTAGTTACCGTCTTATCCTTTATCATGTCATTCATTATATGGAAGCATTTACTGCTTTGTAGGTAAAATTTATCAAGAAACCCTGGTGGGCCTTTGATTAAAATTATATTGGCTCTATAGAATAATATGGGGAGAGTTGACATTATCCTTATTTTAAATTGCCCTATCCAGGAATGTGTTAGGTTTCGTAACTTAAATATATTTTATATTTTTAAGACAATTTTTTGAAATTTGAGGGAAATAGATTCTATATTCTTTGAAACAACATTAGCTTTCATCATGAAGATCTTGTACATTTCTTGTTAGGTTTACCTATAGGAAATTATGTATTTGCTTAGTTTCTTTTGTGAATGAGGTCTTTTTCTATCCTTCCTTCCTTCCTCCCTTAAAACTTGTTTACTTTAAGTATCTCTCAGGCAGGCAAACAAATGTATCATGTATTAAAGAATCAGTGAGTGATGGTGGAAGACAGCCAAGTTAAAAATGCTTTTGATTTTCTGATTACTAAAGCATTACACTGACGAGGTAAGAAGACAAACTAGAGTTAAGAGAAACTAATTTATAATTTTGATTTTAAAAGTTCCAGAAAAAGACTGTATTTTTTAGAGAAAACGGTCTCCCGGAAAGTCACCTGAGGGTGTTTCCAGGTCTAACTTCATACTTAAGTCACCTATGTATTGTGTAGACTCTTAAAAAAGACAAGTGGTTCCACAGCTTTCCTTAATTGCCAGGTTAGTATGGAACAGACTGTTCTGTTTTATCACTAGTTATTGTTCTTAATCTCTTATGGTGCCTAATTGATAAGTTAAGCTTTATCACAGGTACGTATATATGGGAAAAAGCTTCATATATAAGTTGGTACTATTTGTGGTGTCAGGCATCCAGTGGGGACTCTGGAATGCATCCCCTGCAGATATGAGGGAGGAACTTCTGTAGTTGTTTTTCTGGTTTAAGAATGTATAATGAACCCAATTTATCATCACTCAGCTTCACCAATTAACTCAAGACATGTCTTGTTTCACATATTACCAACTGTTACCTCCCCAGATTTCTTTTTACCTTTTGACGCCATTCATCTACCTCACTTGAAACACCAATTTGTTTTCTGTCCCTATGAGCCTGTGTGTGTATTTTTTAAGATTGGCCATATGAGAGAGAGCTTATGGGATCTGTCTTTCTCTGACTTATTTTGCTTTGCCTAATGTTTTCAAGGTCCATCCATGTTGTTGCAAATGTCAAAAGTTCATTCTTTTTTTATGGCTGCATAAAATTCCATTGTATGTGTATGTAGTATGTATGTACACCCCCCCCCCCACTTCTTTATCTGTTCATCCACTGATGGACATTTATGTTGTTTCCATATCTTGGCTATTATAAATAACGTTGCCATGAATATGGGGATGCGACTGCTTTTTGAGTTAGTGTTCGCATCTTTTGCAGATAAACATCTAGAAGTGGAATTGCTGGATCGTAGGGTAATTCTATTTTTAACTTTTGAGGAACCTCCATTCTGTTCTCCAGAGTGGCTGCACTGGTTTGCATTCCCCCCAAAACCACACAAGGGCTCCTTTTTCTCTACATCCTTGCCGACATTTGTTATTTCTTGTCTTCTTGATAATAACCATTATAACAGGTGTGAGGTGGTATCTCAATATGGTTTTGATTTGCATTTCCCTGATGATTAATAATGTGAAACATCTTTTCATGTACCTGTTGGCCATTTGCATATCTTCATTGGAAAAACATATCTTCTTCCCATTTTTAAATTGAATTCTTTGTCTTTTTACTGTTACGTTGTAGAAGTTCATTACATATTTTGGATATTAGCCCATTATCACCTATATGATTTGCAAATATTGTCTCCCATTCATTTGGTTGTTTTTGTTGGTTTCCTTCGCTGTGCAGAAGCTTTTCAAGTTTGATGTAGTCATACTAGTTTGTTTTTGCTTTAATTGCCTTTGGGTGTCAGATTTAAAAAATCATCCCCAAGGTCTATGTTAAGCAGCTTACCACCTATATCTTCTTCTAAGAGTTTTATGGTTTCAGGTGTTATGTTCAAGTCTTTAATCCATTTTGAGTTAGTTTTGGTGTGTGGTATAAGACAGTGGTCCAGTTTCATTCTTTTGCACGTTGCTGTTCAGTTTTCCCAATCCCATTTTTGTAAACATTCTTTTTAAAGATTTTTATTTCTTTGAGAGAGAGAGAGAGCACAAGCAGGGGGAGCAGCAGAGGGAAAGGGAGAAGCAGGATTCCCGCCGAGCAGGGAGCCCAATACGGGGCTCGATCCCAGGACCTTGGGATCATAACCTGAACTGAAGGCAGACACTTAACCAACCGAGCCCCCCAGGCGCCCCTTCCCAACATGATTTATTGAACAGGCTGTTCTTTCCCCATTGCATATTCTTGGCTCCTTTGTTGTAAGTTACTTGACCATATATGCGTAAGGTTTATTTCTGGGTTCTCTGGTCTGTCCCACGGACCTATATGTCCTTTTAAATTGTCCTATTATGTTAATTTTGGTTTTGATGGGATCTTGTAGCTGGCTTATACTCAATTGTCTTCTTAGTTTTTCAACTAATTCTATTGTATTTCCTGTAATTGTATACTTATGTTTTCTACTAGAATAAGATTTTCATGACAGTAGAAACTATTTCTACCCTTTCACACTACCGTGTTCCTACTACTTAGCACAGCTCTTGGCACACAGTAGACAGTTAATAAATATTTGCTGAATTGAATTTAACATGTAAATTCAGGCTTCTCTTCTCATATATGGGTGTCAATTCATGTTCATTTCTCCCTACAATGGTCAAACTTCTTGAAAGAATTAACTAAGGATTCTAATTCTCCAAAAACTTAATAATTAACCTATGAAAATAACACCTATGAAAATTACATACACTTTTCTAAATAATCACTGAATAAAGGAGGATAGAAAAACTCCAAATAAGTCAACTTGAAAATAAAAAAGATCAAAACATTATATACTAGATAAGGAAGAACAAGATTTGGAAGAATAAAACAAGTAACAAATATTCCGCTTCAGAAATTAGAAAAATAAGAACATCCCAAGAACAGCCATACCCCAAGAAATGTAGGTGAAAGGAATTCAATTAAAAACAGAAATAGAAAATACAAAAATATGGACAATTAACCATGCAAGCATATTTGTATATGTATAAATGCGTGTGTTCGTGGGGAGTCTCACAAAAACAAAACACAACACAACAACAAATCAATACTGAAGCAGACAAAACTTTAGCAAAACCCATCATGGGTAAAAAACCATAAAAGACAAAATGGGGGAATGAAGAGGGCATGCTAATAATCAAGAGAATATTATATACTACTGTATGCTAAAAAATGTGAAAAAGAAAATCGATGTAATGTGTAGTTATTATAGGAATGTATTATAGAAACTGACTGAAAAAGAAAAAGAAAAAAAGAAAGCCCAATATGCATACAAGCAATTGAAAAGGTTATAAAACAATTTGTTCTTCAAAGACTCTGGGCAAAAACGTTTCTGAGCCATGAACTCTTAAACTTTTAAGACACTGATAACCTAATCCTACAGGAAACAAATCCAGAGCACAGAAAAAATATGGCTGATTACCCTATTAGGTTTTAGGAAGCCAGCATCACTATGACTGGAAACAACTGAAAAAAGAAACATGAAGAAAGAATAATAAAGACAAAGGTTAAGACCTCAAGATAGTAAAAAAACACGGTTAAAAACGACAGGTCCTGGATTTTGAATCCCAGCTTTACCATTTACTAGCTTTGCCCCTTTAAGTGAGGTACTTTCCTCCATGACACCCTGGATTGTAAGGGTAAAATGAAAGAATCCATCTGGAGCACTTAGTATTGTGTGGGCAACAATATTTTATAGGGACTACCCCAGGACCCCTTAAAATATGTAAGAATTTGCATCCTGTCAGTATGTTCATTTTCTGAGAGGAAGGTTCATGGTTTTGATGAGATTCCTAAATGAATCATCTCCCCCATCCTCCTGCTCAATTTAAGACCCACTTACATGAACCTTTCTTCTGAGTATTGATGCAGAAGAAAAATCTGGATACAATATAAGCAAAATAAATACAACAGCACATTAAAAGAACCACTCATCAATACAAAAAAAAGTTAATCTTTGAAACTGAAGGCTAGTCTGGGGTGAAAGTGTACATAGGGCAGCTTTTCTAGAAAACAATTTGGTAGCATCTAGCAAAAACCCTTTAACCTGATAATATCTGTACTCTTCAACCTAATAATTGTGCTTCCAGGAATGCATCTAAATAAAATGGCCACTGAAACCAAAAAATGTGTCTATAGATGTGTATCACGGGGTAATTTATAATAACAAAACATTAGAAACAATCTGTCCAACAACAGAGGAATAGTTAATAAACAGATGCATCCATTCAATGGTGTATTCTGTAGCCACTTAAAAAAAGGGTTTTGAGAACTTTAGTAACACAAAACAATGCTCAAAATACGATTTTAAAAAATAAGTTAAGTAGCCAGCATCATAAAATAAAATAAATGAACATAGTCTAAAGGAAGGAAATATACCAAAAAGGTCTTAATGGTTAACTCTGGGTGGTGGGATTATGGATGATTAATATTTTTTCTTTCTTTCTAAAAAATCTTCCAGATATTCTATAATAAGCATTTTATTATTTTGAAGTTTATTTATCTGAGTAATCTCTATACCCGACACAGGGCTTGGCCTAATTAATGATCCTGAGATCAAGAGTCACAAGCCCCACTAACCAGCCAAGTGCCCCTATAATAAGCATTTTAGTAACAATCATATAAAAGCTATTCAGGGGTGCCTGGGCGGCTCAGTCAGTTAAGCATCTGACTCTTAACATCGGCTCAGGTCACGATCTCAGGGTCGTGAGGTTGAGCCCTGTGTTGGGCTCTGCGCTGGGCGTGGAGCCTGCTTGAGATTCTCTCTCTCCCTCTGCCCCTCCCCACTCTAAAAAAAAAAAAAAGGCTATTAAGGGGGTGCCTGGCTGGCTCAGTTGGTGGAGCAAGCAACTCTTTTTTTTTTTAAATTTTTTTAATTATGTTATGTTAATCACCATACATTACATCATTAGTTTTTGATGTAGTGTTCCATGATTCATTGTTTGTGCATAACACCCAGTGCTCCGTGCAGAACGTGCCCTCCTCAATACCCACCACCAGGCTAACCCATCCTCCCACCCCCCTCCCCTCTAGAACCCTCAGTTTGTTTTTCAGAGTCCATCGTCTCTCATGGTTCGTCTCCCCCTCCGATTTCCCCCGCTTCATTCTTCCCCTCCCGCTACCTTCTTCTTCTTTTTTTTTTCTTAACATATATTGCATTATTTGTTTCAGAGGTACAGATCTGAGATTCAACAGTCTTGCACAATTCACAGCGCTTACCAGAGCACATACCCTCCCCAGTGTCTATCACCCAGTCACCCCATCCCTCCCACCCCAACCCCCACTCCAGCAACCCTCAGTTTGTTTCCTGAGATTAAGAATTCCTCATATCAGGGAGATCATATGATACATGTCTTTCTCTGATTGACTTATTTCACTCAACATAATACCCTCCAGTTCCATCTACGTCGTTGCAAATGGCAAGATCTCATTCCTTTTGATGGCTGCATAATGTTCCATTGTATATATATACCACATCCTCTTTATCCATTCATCTGTCGATGGACATCTTGGCTCTTTCCACAGTTTGGCTACTGTGGACATCGCTGGAGCAAGCAACTCTTCATCTTGGGGTTATAGGTTTAAGCCCCACATTGGGTGTAGAGATTACTTAAAAAATAAAATCTTAAAAAAAAAAAAAGCCTATGTTAAAATATCCTACTAATAAAGGTGTATAATCAAATGGATCATCAGAACTACTGTTCCTCATGTTGTGATTTTTGCTTATAATATTATTTCAGCTTTCTATTTATTATTAACAGAATTTAAGAATTCTGGGAATTAATGAGAGAGCTGCAAACAGACTTTTACTTGACGGGTCTTATAAATAGCTGAAGAGTGTTGGCTAAAAGCAATGTAATCAGTTTTGGTCATTTAGGGTACTATCTTTCTCAGCTTCTGTAAATGGTGTGAGGTTTTCCCTACCCTACATATGAAAATATCAACGAGGGCACCTGGATGCCTCAGTTGGTTAAGCTTCTGACTCTTGATTTTGGCTCAGGACATGATCTCAGGGTCGTGAGACGGAGCCCTGCATCGGGCTCCACGCTCAGCAGGGAGTCTGATGAAGATTCTCTCCCCCCTCCCTCTGCCTGTCCCCCTGTTCACACGTGCTCTCTCTCTCAAATAAGTAAATCTTAAAAAAAAAATAATATCAGTGAAAGATGTTCACGGCCTCAGTAACATCTTAGAATCAGTGTCATGATTTTTCCCTCCATACTTTATAAAGAAAGGAGACCTGCAAACTAAGGAGACCTACCTTGAGTAGGTAATATATATGGAATAAGATGATAAATAAGACTACTTTTGCAATCTTCTCTCCTAACTCCAGTATTATATGTTCTTCCGATCAACCAGTCCATCTTTTCTAACCTACAACATGCTTTTAGGCGTGCTGTCAGACAAAGCTGCAGACAACAAGCAGACCCTAAACTTCACTTGTATGCTCCACAGATTATTAGCTGTCTTCGCTGGTACTTTGCTTCTCTCACTGGTAGGTATGAATTCATCTACATTCATCAAACATTTGATGGCTTTTCTATCATTTTTTTCTCCCTCCTGTCAGAAAACTGACAAATCCACCGAGCGTTACGCTAGTCGGTAAATATCACTTTTTAAATTATACCGGTTTTCAGTGGGGACACAGGTGCACAGCATTTGTAATATCTGCTCATCCCTGTTACTGTCATGGGGTGGCTTTTGTAAAATATTCTAATTGTATATTTATTTTTAATGTCCAAGTTGTAGACCATCTTATTTTGCTTTTTCTGGCATTCCTTTCATCTGATAAAAATGATCTTGCGTAGGTTCCTGCTTTCTCTAAATAAGTAATTTCTTCATTGCTTCTCACATGAATTTCTCACAAGTCTTCACTGACCTGGAACTCTGTCTCATAGCCCAAGGGGTCTATCTACATTAAATCGGCTGCCTTGGCACTTACATATTTATGTTTTGGTGAAGGAGGATATTTATAAGGAGGAAGAAAGGAGAAAGAGAGGGATAAGCAGCAAGATGGGTATTAGAAGCAAGATGGAGATACAGAAAAATACTGAAGCACTGTTGGTTTGGGGGTAAATGTATTAACTACAAGAAAACTACTAAAACCCCATTTTACACGGGCTATGCGTACATTAGAAATTGTTTTTATAGTTCTTTAAAACTACACTGATTTTTAGAATATTCCCTTTAGCCTGCAGAAACAGATGGTATGCTTTTTATTTTGAAATTACCCCATCAACTTTTCCCAATTGTGGTGTATTACTTTCTGATTTGTGAGACAATAGCTCTGAATCCAAGGAAATGTGTAATTACACACAAAAAAATTTTCCTCATGTGCGGCTATGTCAGTTAAGTATTAAAGTTTCTTCCCAAGAGTGGATCAAAATTAATCTCTCTGTAGCTTCCATATGTTACTTGTAGAGCATCTGCTCAAATGAGTTGTCTTTCCAGGGTGGTTGACATTTTGGTACCCTGATAATGATCCCATCTTGCTTTAATCCCAGTGCCCTTCCTAAGAACACTGATGAACCAGCTCGAGCACCTGGTTGTAACCTGTGTGGAACCTGCTTCTCACCAGGAGTAGAAGGCTGAGTTCACTGGTGTCACAAGCTGTCTATCACCTTCTCAAAGAACACACCGATTGACATGATTTCGTTTTCTGCTTTTGTATTCATGTCACGAGTCACCGTGGTCCCTTGCGGTCAACTGCAATCTCAGGCTACGTACAGGGTGTCCCAAATGCAGCCTGGAACCTCACCCCCCATCCCTCGGGCTTCCTGTCAAACAATCATGCTCTCCAATTCCACAAAGCTGCTGTAATCTGGTCGCCTTCTTGGGTATGCTTGTCTAGAGTCTATTTATCAGCACACAACAGTTTCAAGGGCTTTTGTAGAATGAGATGAAAGAAGGCCTCAGGGGGCGCCTGGGTGGCTCAGTTGGTTAAGTGCCTGCCTTCGGCTCAGGTCATGATCTCAGGGTCCTGGGATCAAGCCCCGCATCGGGCTCCCTGCTCAGTGGGGAGTCTGCTTCTCCCTCTGCCTGCCGTTCCCCCTGCTTGTGCTCTATCAAATAAATAAAAATAAAATCTTTAAAAAAAAAAAAAAGAAGGCCTCAGAAGCTCAGACAGATATTCCGACATTGGCCTGCAGGTCCTGTGTCACCGTGAGTAATGTTTCTGAAGACCCATGTTAAATGAATTTTATTAAATTGAATGGAATCTATGACAATCTTAATTTACTTCACTGGCAATGAAGAATATGTTAGACAAGAAGCATCAACTGGCCATCCATTTATAACATACTTTGAATTTTGGTCACTTGGTCAGTTTAAAAGCTTTGCAGTGGTCACCGGAGAGTAGGCGTTCTCATTGTGTCCAAGGAAGGTCACAGAATAGAACAGAGAGGCTCTTGCACTTTCCATAAATTTGATGTGAACAGAGTGTATATTCTAGAGCACAGTAAGGTCTAAAATTATTTGGTACTTTTGGTGACACAGGCCAAATGACAAACTTGGGAGTTGAGAAGCCATTGTGAGATAAGATCTTCCTATTTTAAATTAGTTGCTGTCTTTGTTTCTATGAATGAAATATTTTTCGATATTTACTAAATAGTCCTTCCATGGTTCATGTGACTAGGTGACGGTTACTTTTGGTAGCACTTTCATGAGAAATAATTAAGTTGATCAACTGTCAGCTTTAACAGTACATTTGGCAGGAATACTTTGGAAAGGCAACTTGAAAATTAAAATGTAACAGCATTGCAACTCCAATTCCTTCTCACCTGGCTCACAAATTTCACTAAAACTGGGGCACCTCGGTGGCTCAGTCGGTGAAGGATCTGCCTTCTGTTCAGGTCATGATCCCAGGGTTCTGGGATCACCCCGTGTTAGGCTCCCTGCTCAGCTATGATTAATCTATTAAAAGCTAAGCCTTATCAGGGAAATCCAAATCAAAACCTCAATGAGATACCACCTCACACCAGTCAGAATGGCTAAAATTAACAAGTCAGGAAACGACAGATGTTGGCAGGGATGCGGAGAAAGGGGAACCCTCCTACACTGTTGGTGGGAATGCAAGCTGGTGCAGCCACTCTGGAAAACAGTATGGAGGTTCCTCAAAAAGTTGAAAATAGAGCTACCATATGATCCAGCAATTGCACTACTGGGTATTTACCCCAAAGATACAAAAGTAGGGATCCGAAAGGGTACATGCACCCCGATGTTTATAGCAGCCATGTCCACAATAGCCAAACTGTGGAAAGAGCCAAGATGTCCATCAACAGATGAATGGATAAAGAAGATGTGGTATATATATACAATGGAATATTATGCAGCCATCAAAAGGAATGAGATCTTGCCATTTGCAATGACAAGTGGATGGAACTGGAGGGTATTATGTTGAGCGAAATACGTCAAACAGAGAAAGACATGTATCATATGATCTCACTGATATGAGGAATTCTTAATCTCAGGAAACAAACTGAGGGTTGCTGGAGTGGGGGTTGGGGTGGGAGGGATGGGGTGACTGGGTGATAGACACTGGGGAGGGTATGTGCTCTGGTAAGTGCTGTGAATTGTGCAAGACTGTTGAATCTCAGATCTGTACCTCTGAAACAAATAATGCAATATATGTTAAGAAAAAAAAAGAAGAAGAAGGTAGCGGGAGGGGAAGAATGAAGCGGGGGGAAATCGGAGGGGGAGACGAACCATGAGAGACGATGGACTCTGAAAAACAAACTGAGGGTTCTAGAGGGGAGGGGGGTGGGAGGATGGGTTAGCCTGGTGGTGGGTATTGAGGAGGGCACATTCTGCATGGAGCACTGGGTGTTATGCACAAACAATGAATCATGGAACACTTCATCTAAAACTAATGATGTAATGTATGGGGATTAACATAAGAATTAAAAAAAAAAAAAAAAGCTAAGCCTTAGTCCATCTAAAGTGTTTTCATAGTTCAGATTCAAGATGAGGACGATAGGTGCGTACTGACATTTGGTTTGGTTGGAGGCTGGTGCACCGAAGGACCTGGCCCATCAGGAAGGTCTTAAAGCAACGAGCCTCTCCCCAGCACCCCTGCAGGTCTGAGCCACTTCGTGCCTGGCTCGGTCCACTAGCCACTTTCTCTTATCCTCAGTCTCTCCCTACCTGTCCCTTTCCTAGCCTTAAAACTGGTAGGAGGATGTTCTTCACGAAGTCCAAATCTAAGTATCTGAAACTTGTGAGTGGGTCCCATCACCTCAGCATCAAGTTCAAATCCCGCCCACCTGCACACTTTTCACCTCACTTCACTCTTGGGTGTAAAACCTCCTTTTTGGAATTGCTGGAAATGCTGAAAACCTACACGAAGTTCTCTGGACATGGTATGCTTTCTCATATATCTGTACCCTGACATTTACTCCTCTCTTCCTAATTCAATGATCAGGTCAACTCGTGATAGTAATAAAAGCTAATTCTGGGGCAGGCACTGTTCGGAGTATGTTAATGTGTCACTAAATGTGGATGATACTTACAAAGACTCTATGAAGTAAGTCCTGCTTTTATCCTCCACTTAATGAGGAGGAAACTACTAGCACAAGCAGGTGAAGTTACTTCTGAAGGTCACATGGGTCATAAATGGTAGAGCCAGGATATGAATCAAGGCAATCTGCTTCCAGAATTCCCTAAGCACTGAACTAGTCAGTCATTTTTTGTTCGTTTGCTTGCTTGTTTTTAAGCAGGCTCCATGCCCGGCGTGGAGCGCAATGTGGGGCTTGAACTCACGACCCTGAGATCAAGACCTGAGCTGAGATCAAGAGTGGGACGCTCCACCGACTGAGCCACCCAGGCGCCCTAAAACTATACTTGTCTTTTAAAAAAGTTCAGCTCAGGCTTCACTTCCTCTGTGAAACTTAAGTCATCCCCATCCTCAGGGAGGTAAGTCACCCCCTCTTCTCCATTATCATACTGACAGCATGCCACCCACTGTTCTGTAATTTTCTTTTGTAAAGATTTTATTTTTTTAAAGATTTATTTATTTATTTGAGAGAGAGAGAGAGAGTGAGCAAGTGAGGGGGGAGGGGTGGAAGGAGAGAGAGAGAATCTCAGGCAGACTCTCTGCTGAGTGTGGAGCCCGATGTGGGACTCGATCCCAGGACCCTGAGATCACGACCTGAGCCAAAATCAAGAGTTGGACACTTAACCGACTGAGCCACCCAGGTGCCCCCATAATTTTCTATAATGCACAATACTGACCCCCCACTAACCTCTCTGTCTAGGGCAGTGATCAGTTTTCTCTTTATCCTCTATCCTCAGCATCTGCCACATGCTTGGGCATAGTCAATGCTAACGAAATACGTTTTGATTGAATAAAATGAAAAATCTTATTAAAATGAGAACAAGTCTGGCTCAGTCAGAAGAGCATGTGACTCTTAATCTTGGGGTTGTGAGTTTGAGTTCCACATGGGGTTTAGAGATTAAATAAATAAAAAGCTTTAAAACATAAAATAAAACTAAATGAGAACAATATGTCACCACAAAACTTTACTAATCTACGTTCCTCTGACGGTCCTCAAACCAGAGTGTTTAATTTCAATATTTCCTTCCCCATGAAGCAAAATAAAGAAAATGGGTTTATTAATAAGTAGTTTTTTAAAACCCCAAAATGTAAATAAAAGAATCTATTAACTTGTTATATTGTTTCAGAACTAGTCTGAGTAAATAAAAATAATCTGATATTTCAGTTATCTTTCAACTGTTTTTTGGCTCTTTATAGTCTGACCTTAAAACCCAATAATAATAATTTTTTAATAATATTAAACAAAAAGGGGCGCCTGGGTGGCTCAGTTGGTTAAGCGACTGCCTTCGGCTCAGGTCATGATCCTGGAGTCCCGGGATCGAGTCCCGCATCGGGCTCCCTGCTCGGCGGGGAGCCTGCTTCTCTCTCTGACCCTCCCCCCTCTCATGTACTCTCTCTCATTCTCGCTCTCTCAAATAAATAAATAAAATCTTAAAAAAAAAAAAAATATTAAACAAAAAAATATATATTTTTTACTGTAGCACAGGAAAATTTCGGTATCACATTTTAGGTGAGTTGGGGAAAAAGGCAGCTGATTTTAGGAGTGGCATAACCACTCAAACTCTTAGGAAAGGCTAGTTAAAATTTAAATAAAGACAAGATGGTCTTTCCTCTAAGGAGCCAGAAAATGTGAGGAAGGGGATATTGGAAGGTTGTCTTTGCTGAGGCCAAAGCTGTGCTCAGTTGCATTTTGCAATAAGGTTTTAGTTGGGAGAAGGCTCGTTTTCTGCAGAGACACTTGGGGAAAAAGAAAGAAAGAGTTTTTGCCTCCATACCAATTAACCACATCTTAGGGGTCTGTTCTGTTTGTTTCTGTTCAAAAAGTCTTTAGAGGGTGTGCTAGCTGAGGTCACGAAGACCAAAAAGCCAGATCCCTTACCTCGAGGAACCTTCCATCTTAGTGATGGCGACAGACATAAAAACTAGATGCAATGCAGTGCGTGTGCTCATGCTATTGATAAAAGCAGCAAGCACAGGGACAGACCACAGGGGCTGGCATGCTGATGTGAAGCAGGGAGTCAAGTTTCAAGAATGGGTAAAAGGTACTGAGGCATGTCAGGCTGGGAAGGCTGGTTCAAGCAGAAAAAGGCCATGAAAGAGGAGAGGACATTCTTATCTTAAGACGGTGAGAGTTCTCTGACTCTGTATTCATGAAGGGAACCTTCTCAATTTACACTGTGTCATCACCGTTGGGTTTCTACCTGGCTAGTCCTTTGGTGGATCAGTGCCACCAAGCCCATGTCGTTTTAGGACAGGAGATGTTGGGAGGGGAGGATGGCAGGTAGACCGGGGCCAGTCCAGGCCTTTGAGTCCTGTGTTCAAGCACCCCATGGACTTGATGTGGTACATCATGGTGGGTGCTGTCGGGTATGAGGCATGGCAGTGACATGCTTAAATTTGTGTTCTGGCTAGATCTATGATTCTTACTCTTTTGGATTCTAAAGGCTAGTAAAATTGTATGTGTTGGGGGGAGCTGAAAGGCGTTTTTATTTAAAGTGTGTTTATAAGGTTAAATACTTTTTATTTTACGAGTAGGGACATAACTTTGTTGAAACTTTAGTATCGATGACCACATGAAATATTAGTATTTCATAATAAAAAGGGATTTGAAAGGAGAGTCTTTTAAATAGTGAATTTAAACTGACTGTATTGTACGATCCTTATTTTTCTTATGTCAGATTGATGAAAACATCATCTTGGACCAGGATTTACGAGTCCAAAAGTGAGGAGCCCTGGGTCAGATCCTTCTGGGCCTAGAATTTAGACAGGGGTAGAGAGGCAAGGCTGGGGGCAGGGGGGCCCAACTAATCATTACAAAAGACAGCACCATTTTCAGACCACAGACTTTAAGAGAAGATTTATCTGCTTTAGAACTCACCTGCATCTACCTTTTTTCTGAGTTTCCTCAAGCAAACGCCTGGGACCTGGGAGCCTTCAGAGAAAGAGAATCTGGGCTGATTGGTTAGAGAGCTGTTGAGGGGAACGGAGGCCCCAGGGGTGGGAAGGAGGCATAAGCCAGGAGGGGAGGGCGGTGACTTGAAGTCAGGACGCTCCAGCTACTCCCTCCGCAGGCTGCCACCGGTTCTCTCCCTACCGCGGGCTGGTGTTTTGTGTGTGAAGCTCCCCCCCCCCCCCCCCCCGCCGCCACTGCCCTCCCCTGCAGACAGCGTGGAGCAGAGCAGGTGAGCAGGCGACGGAACAAAACCCCAGGCAGGGGGCCCACGCACCGGGAGCCCAGAAACGACCGCCGCGTCTTCCGCCGGCTCCAGAGAAGGGACTCTCTACTGAGTGGGATTTCCTCTAACTCCAGTCATGGGGCCAAAGCTGCTTTCAGGGAAAAAATGAGTCTTACAGTTCGGAGCCCCATCTGCTCTTTTTCAATCAAAGGCACAGTTTTCAGTTCTGGGGTCTATTCTAAAATGTTGCCTCTGTTGGAGAAAGGTTCATTTTCATTACCGCCCCCCCCCCAAAGATGAACCCTTCTGGGGAATTAGGAGTCAATGTGGAGAGAAGATGGGGCGTGTGTCCTATCTGTTGTCTTGACAACCAGGCAACGCTTCTGGATGTTCTGTAGACTCTAGAACTGTAAATTAATGTTCCCTGATTATCAGGGATTATTTTTAAGGCAAAATTTGAAGAAATTTTGTGGGGTCAGGAAAAGTTCAAAACCTTGCAGTCTCCATAGATAGAATTCCAGTACCAAACGAATTAGTATTCAGAAAAAAAAAAAAAAACCCTCAAAAATCAAAGAAGCCAAACTTACTAATACATTTCAGACAGAATTTTAAAAACAAAGATCAAAACTGAAAGGACACTGTGTTCGACCAGAAGACAGCTATTTGGTATTACAAACCATTCCAGAATTCACCCTGCCGGGTCCCGGAGCTGTCCCAGTGTGTTTTTTGAGTCAGTAATCAAACTGAAAACCTTTCTAAGATTTAAATTGGTCTGGCAAATTAGTCACTCACATTTTTGGTGTTTGAAACCAATCTTTCCCCTCCTATCAAGGCATATCTCAATCTCAAACCTCTCCTTCCTGTAATTAACACTGTTTCAAGAAAATACCAGCATAAATTGACTTGTGGAAGCTGTGTCTTGTATTACTTATTAAAAGCCTCACACTAGGCACACAGATATTTGAATTCAAGGGCTGAATTAATGAAAATAGCACTTTGTACTTTCCATTTGAACACATCTTTCCCTAGCACCATAGCTTAACTTCTTTCTAAATGTAGCTTTTAGTAGAAAATGACAATTATGAGCCCTTTGAGATTTAAAATCTGAAACTCAAATTATCAAGCCTTAATAAAAGCCTAATAAATTCCTTTACGTGTATATTATGTCTGCTTAATTACTCCAAGCCCATAAAGAAAGCAATGTAGAAGCAGAGTTTATATGTTAGCTTTACAGAAGAGTGATTTTTGAGACTCTTTCCTCTAAATTTAATTTCTATGTATACATTTAAAAACATATATTTAGAAACATTGTAAATCTAAAACACAGATCGCGCCTATAAATATATTAAGTGTAAGTTCTCTTGGAAGGCAAAAAGTGATTAAAACCACCACAAAGTTCTTTTTCTCAAAACAGTATATTCCCAGTTCAGTGGGCATCTCCTTATTATTGCCAACAGTTTATCTGTTACACTGACAGGAAAGAGAGATATAATTTGCTTGTTGGAACTACCGTCTCAATACTGTTTTTCTATAGAACATAAATAATCTTTTAAAGAAGCAGGAAGTCACCGTTACTTAGAAAATGGGTTTTGCTTATCTGCCGCTGTTTAGGAAAATACTGCAAGCAAGACTATTTTCATTCTGATAATGTCAATCTTATACAGTATCTTTGGGGGGGGGGTGGGAATACCACCTTGTCAAGTACCTGAGGAAGATGGGCCCATATAATATAAGGTTTCCACAATGTCTTTTTTTTTTTTTAAAGATTTTATTTATTTATTCATGAGAGAGAGAGAGAGAGAGAGGCAGAGGGAGGAGCAGGCTCCCAAGGAGCAGAGAGCCCGATGCGGGACTTGATCCCAGGACCCCGGGATCATGACCTGAGCCGAAGGCAGACACTTAACCGTCTGAGCCACCCAGGTGCCCAATGAAACTTTATTTATTTTTTTATAAAGATTTTATTTATTTATTTGAGAGAGAGAGAATGAGAGAGAGAGAGCACATGAGAGGGGGGAGGGTCAGAGGGAGAAGCAGGCTCCCCGCCAAGCAGGGAGCCCGATGCGGGACTCGATCCCGGGACTCCAGGATCATGACCTGAGCTGAAGGCAGCCGCTTAACCAACTGAGCCACCCAGGCGCCCAATGAAACTTTATTTATTTATTATTTTTTTATAAAGATTTTATTTATTATTTGACAGAGAGAGAATGAGAGGGAGAGCACATGAGAGGGGGGAGGGGCAGAGGGAGAAGCAGGCTCCCCGCCAAGCAGGGAGCCCGATGCGGGACTCGATCCCGGGACTCCAGGATCATGACCTGAGCCGAAGGCAGACGCTTAACCATCTGAGCCACCCAGGCGCCCCCACAATGTCTTTAACTCCGAGGAGCAGGGTAATTACTCCCTGCCGACACGCAATATCGGGCTGGTGTCACTGGGTCACCTTCCCTGTACACCTTGACTCTACCTTCACCGCACCTCCCCTGGCCAGACAACAAAGGGGGCTTCCTGTATTAAAACCGACTCTTACTGTGCTTTAATTTGCATCGTCTAAATTTCCAGTAGCCATTTTCTTGACTGAATTAGCCTTTGTTTAAGTGAAAATATATATGTCCAAAAATTGTAGTGAATAAAAAATCATCTTCCCTTTCAAAAAAAGCAAAAGAGAGAATGAAGACAAAAAGGTAGGAGGCTCACACACCATTTGAAAGCCAAAAGGTTCCTAGAGATCTTTCACTTTCAACCTAGGTATATTTAGTTTCAAGTGGATCTGTCAAAATACGTATAGGCCACGAATATGCTACATACACACCACTGAAATAAGCAAAGTCTTCCTCAGAAAACTGTGCCAACTGGACAAAAGCAAACAGTAACCCCAAATCACAAAGAACAAATCCTATACATGTGGCATCACAGTGGTTTTTTTTTTTTTTACATTTCTTGCTCTAGAAGTACACTGGTAGGAAAATAATCAGGCCTCACTGCAAAGATGTTTTTAAGAGTAGCTAGGAAGTCACTGGTCTCCGTCTCTTGTGTATATGTAAACATATCCTCAAACCCAATCCATGCTCGGTGGAACTAGAGGGAAATTTTTGAATTTCCACCTCCGGCCTGGGGCAGGGGTCTACACTGCAGACAAAACAAAGGAGGCAGGACCTCAACAGCGTGGTAACTAAGTGGATTAGGTGTCACTGTTCAGAGTGGCTATCTGTTGTTGGAGAGGATGTGGAGAAAGGGGAACCCTCCTACATTGTTGGTGGGAAAGCAAGCTGGTGCAGCCACTCTGGAAAACAGTATGGAGGTTCCTCAAAAAGTTGAAAGTAGAGCTACCCTATGACCCAGCAATTGCACTACTGGGTATTTACCCCAAAGATACAAATGTAGGGATCCGAAGGGACATGTGCACCCCAATGTTTATAGCAGCAATGTCCACAATAGCCAAACTGTGGAAAGAGCCAAGATGTCCATCGACAGATGAATGGATAAAGAAGATGTGGTATATATATACAATGGAATATTATGCAGCCATCAAAAGGAATGAGATCTTGCCATTTGCAACGATATGGATGGAACTGGACGGTATTATGCTGAGCGAAATAAGTCAATCAGAGAAAGACAAGTATCATATGATCTCCCTGATATGAGGAATTTAGGGATAGAGGATCATAGGGGAAGGGAGGGAAAAAGGAAACAAGATGAAACCAGAGAGGGAGACAAACCACAAGTGACTCTTAATCTCAGGAAACAAACTGGGGGTTGCTGGAGTGGAGGGGGGTGGGATGAATGGGGGGGCTGGGTGACGGACACTGGGGAGGGTATGTGCTATGGTGAGCGCTGTGAATTGTGTAAGACTGTTGAATCACAGAACTGTACCTCTGAAACAAATAATACATTATATGTTAATAAAAAAAAAAAGCGGCTATCTGTGAGAAATGTGTAGACCAGGGGAAGTGAGGACATGCTTTCATAAAAGAGAATATAGTACGGATATGATTATCTTCATTTAATTTTTCCACAAGTCTTCGCCGAATACATGCCCTATGTTAGGCACTGGGCTGGGCTCTGGGGATAGCGGGGTGAGTAAAACCAGATTGGGTTCTGGTCCATATGGAGCTTACAATCTAGCGAGGGACTGTGACCAGATAATCACACGAATGTAAATGCTAACTGATGGGTGTTAAGAGCAGCGTCACCTGTTGCACCGAGAGTGTACACATGGTGACCTGGTCTACTCGGACAAGTCTGGGAATGGTTCTCTGAGGAGGCTCTGGGGCTGAGCTCTGGCAGTGACCAGGAACTAATGGGATGAAAGACGAGGAGAGCATTTGGGGCAGGGAAACAGCATGGAAAGGCCCCAGGGTGGGAAGGAACAGCATTGCTGGAGGGAACAGAAGGCAAGGTGTATCTGGAGCAGAGAGAGCCAGGGGGAGCCAGAGGAGAGAGTCAGCCTCACACACACACACAAAGGGGTGTTGCCTTTTTCCTAAAAGGAATGGAAAGCCACTGAGGAGTTTTAAGTAGAAAAGTGATATAATCAGATTCGTTGGCATTGAAGATCATTCTAGTTTCTCTTCGGTGACGAGGCTTGAGAAGGAAACTAGAATGAACTCAGAGGGAACAGTCAGAAGGTGATTGCTATAGTCCGGGCAAGAGAAGGGGGCTGCCTGGGGCCAGAGACAGGTTTTAAGTAGAAACATGCAAATTGTCCTGGTCTGTAATCAGTGTGGTGTTTTTCATTGGCGGATTTTCCTTTATCTGGATAAGAGATGTTGTGCTGTATCTTAGAAATGAGAGCATCTTTTGGCACAATGAAACTTTATCCTGGAAAGATAAATCATATGCAATTATATATATGACTATAATTATAGAAAGCTAAAAATACGTAAGTAGGTACACGTTATGTTTCTCATTGGAAAAAATAAAGGTTAGAGGTTGAAGATTTAAACAGTTAAGTGGGAAATTCATGTGCATGTTTAGTTATTCTGGACTGAGTTTTAAAGGATGCAATATTTCTATTTACCTAAATTGAATCACTCAGATTATAGACCACGTTATTTGTAGTTAGCGATGAAATTCACACTACGTTTCCAGACTTAAACTGTCAATACTTCTATGAATACCATCATACATGATTTGCTTGTGATTACTCAAGTCTCAACAGAAGAAACATGGAAATAGATAAGGAACTAACACATATCCATAAAACAGACTGTATGTTTGTGCTCCAGGAAGGGAAACGGCAGGGCAGAAACCCATCCCAAGCTTAAGTAAAGAAGTTAACCAGTGCCTGCAGATATCTGGCCTGTAGTCTTCATCACGATCATGTGAGTCCGCCCACCCCAGGAAAGCAAGAATAGCATATCAGATCCTTGCAGATGCTGAAAGCTGAAGGCAACAGAAAGAAAAGCTTTGACATTCTGTCACTGAGCTGACAGGACAAAATGGGCTCCAATAAACAACAGTTTGAGCAGGCTAATTTGATGTATTGGGTCCTTAAGCTTCTCCAGATGCTGGACTCAGCTTGGGATGTGAGATAAGAGAAGGGCATTTCACTCCTGAATAACGTCGGTTTGGGTGAAACCAGAAAAAAGAAACCTCCTTGTATATACAGAAGCTGGTTCACCCCCATGCATATCCTCAGAAACCTACATCAACCCACACATAGAATGGGGGCGATATTCTTATGTGCTACACACACACGTAAAACACCATATTCATATGCAGGTACACAGGAGGACTCGTCGGCTGGCCTCCGGAACAACGGTAAAGCCAGAAGGAAACAAATGCTCACGAGGGCTCTTCCCGTGGACATCACATGACGCCGACAGTTAGGCTCACTTAATACCCTACGGCTCCACAACTATTATAAATAAGATGCTTCTGAATAACATTTCTTTTCCAAATAAACAAGCACATGCAGACACAGATTTTGACTGTGAAGATTTAATTCACGACAGAAGGATGTTGCTTCTGGAGTGAGAACTGCAATCACAGTCCCTCTGGGCACAGCCAGGGGTCTGCCAGTTTCCCGTAACAAGGCTGAGTGATGTGCTCACATTTTCAAAGACTGTTCTGTTTCAATAAGGCCAGTTTAGGTGACTGGTAGATGTCATAATGAAATAAAGGTACCGCCCAACTCCTGATTTGGGTCAGGATGATTCAGAACCAACAGAGCAGCTTGCTTTTTACTGGTGAAGCTCTTGACTTTGTTTTTCTTTGCATTACTTAAGTAAAAAAATTTATAGAAACAAAAACAAGACATCAGCAGAAGCATATAGTTTTGTAATTATAAGATACACTGGGCCTGTGTAATCAAGAACGATGAGAAAAGACTGTCTTAAGAACAACAGCGAACATTGATTGGCTGTCTGTTGCCTTACTGTGAAAGGTATTGAATTAGCGACTTTATTACACATTTGTTTTGTTTAAAATCCTGCAAGGGGTCTGTTACTAGTCTCATTTTCAACACTTCTGTCTCAGAGCATCAAAGCAAATTTGTCCAACGTCTCAGAGCTTTTAAGTGCCAGAGCAGGGATCAAACTCCTAGCTGCCGAATTCTGCCAACCTCAAGAGCCCATCTCTTTCCACTCCACCCTCCATCTTTCAAAATATCACTGCAGAAACAAAGAACAAGGTGCAGAAAAAGAAATCAATAAACACATACTAAGAGCCAAATTAATGCATGGCTAAAATGTGTTTCAATCCTAGGCGAAAAACCAACCCAAGCAGACAGTAGACCCTTGCCCTTGTCCAAGCTTACAGGGCATGCAGGGTTCTGTCTCCTACCGACGGCAAACGGCTTGGTACAATGGCGGGCATACCAATCTTGCCCCCCAGGGTCACGTGATCGCTCTGAGCCTTTCTGGCGGTTTGAATTCTATCACCCCCACCCCACGGATGCCTTAGTGGCTTCTCCTCTTGCTGACCTAGCTCTGTCTTCTTTCCCACACATTCCTTCCTCACGGGCTTGTCCCACCACTCTAGAAATGGCGCTGGAAACTTCCCTTTTTTCTTCACTTGTTTACAAAAGCCTTCAGTGTTTTAGAAATTAAAAAAATATATAGAAGGGTGCACACACAGAAATAAAATGCCACTTACAGATAACTACTGTTAACACTGGTGTATAATGTATGTATAAATAAATGTATAATAATTACTATTTTTATAAAATTGGTATCATGTATATGTTATCTCATAACACTTTTTCAATTTTTTTTAAAAAGATTTTATTTATTTGACAGAGAGACACGGCGAGAGAGGGAACACAAGCAGGGGGAGTGGGAGAGGGAGAAGCAGGCTTCCTGCCGAGCAGGGAGCCCGATGTGGGACTCAATCCCAGGACCCTGGGATCATAACCTGAGCTGAACGACTGAGCCACCCAGGCGCCCCAACACTTTTTCAATTTTTGACATATCAATGAACATTTCCCCCATCATTCAATATTCTTTTTCAACATGATTTTCAGTGACTGCGTGGCATTATATCACATGAACGCAGCATACTTAACTCATCACCTAGTATTGGATATTTACGTTGTTTATAATATTTTATTATTATAAACAGTTCTGCAATGAACATCCTCACAGATTTACATTCACTGAGATTCGTGATTGTTTCTTTATAATATATTCCTCTGCCCCTTTGGAAGGCTCAAATACCATCCAGTTGCCCTCCTTACAGATTTTATGTATTAGGTACTAATGCACGGGAAATGGATATCTTGAACATAATGAATAATCGCCACTTGCAAAGTGACTTATAAGTGAATCAACTAATCCATTCACCAAATGTGCATTAGCCTTCTAAATGTTCTAAGTACTGGGGATGCAGCAAACAGATACCATCCTTGGTCTCAGACAGCTTTCATCGTATCAGGACAGAAAATGAAGGAAGGAATAACAGTAAACTATAAAAAGTACAAAAGTGGGAGGTCATGAAAATGGAGAAGAAGGGCTGGATTGGGAAGGTGAGCGGCGGAGGAACTCAGAGTCTTGGGATGGACGGGGTGTCCTGGGTGGGGTCAGGCTTCTCAGCAGCCCCTCAAACCAAGTTCCTCACCCTTCCTGCTGCCACATCTATCCCCTTCATCTCCCTATGCTTTCTGTTTTTATTTCTAGCGTGAGTGGAGGTAAAACAAAATATTTTATTTCCAAAGTCCCCCCCACAAGTATAAAAGAAATCGCTACTAAATATAACAGCTTCTTAACTCCTGCATCCCCTCCCCCCCCACATACACACTGATTAAAAACAGGGTAATTCTGGAGAAAAAGTAGACCACAAAAGGCAATTACTTGGGGGAAAGGGTTTTTCTAGAAGATTATGTAGATCTGAATTATCGGTTTTTTTAGAACTAAGTTTCTAGATATATTGTAATCAATACGGCAAACAATGCTCATGAACATAAGCGGCTACTCAAACTGGTCAGCAGCAAATAGCCTAAAGGTTTTAAAAGGAAGCAGGCAGAGCACACAGTAATTATATTCTCAAAATAACTTCATGATCCCTGCATTTTAATATTTTACACGCATAGCATTTAGCAACCACTGAAGCTAACAACTTCTACGAAGCACACTGCTTTTCCATTTCATGTAGATAAGAGCCAAACAATTAAAACTTTAAAGACGACGTCTAATGAGTCCTGGGTACACCACTGCTTTAGAAACAGAACACAACTTTTTCTCTCAAAGAGCAAATGTATTAGGACTGGAAAATATATCAAGACTCTGAGAACATTCTGGTCTTTTTAAATACACGATCATATTGGTACAAAGATAATAAATCACTCACCATTTGATCTGTTTGAGGTATAAGACACTTTGCACAGTTAAAGGAGAACTGTAGGGGCTAGAGAGAGGGGATATTGAATCATACATGATTCCTTAGAATGGTTTTATATGTGGTAACTTCTTTGTAACTAACTTTAAGCACACACATAAAAAGCAAACCCAAGTCTTCCATCACATGCATGTCTGCACGAGTGTGGGTTGATACACAGGGCATTGATCCGGCGCTTACCATGGAAGGCATTTCTCTGATCTCTTCACATGTATTAGTTCCATCATTAAGAGAACCCAGTGGAAAAATGTCTTTTTATTATTTCTCTTTTATGGATGAGGAAACTTAGATGCAGAAAAATTAAGTATCTTTTCCAAGAGTATTTAGCTAGTAAAAGGCAGAGCTGGGAATTAAACCCAGACATGAATATGCATGAAACTCTGATGGCATCTGGGGTCCCACTGCCCCTTTAGATCTAGGCTCCAACCTCCTGCACTTTGTCTTATGCAAAAAAGCTCAGTGCCCTTCCCCAAATGACCTCAAACATCAAGGGGAAGGGGACTTATATTCTCAAGGTCATATCTAGCTCCCAATTTCTGGTCCTCTGACTTAGTTTTGTGGGTAAGTGCACACAGGAGAAAAAATGCCCTCAAACAGAATATTAGTTCTTCCCCCACTATTTCTACCTCTTTTATCACTTTCTCTCATTTACATTGAGAGAAAGAGTCCCTGTAGTTTTCTACTGAAGAGCAGTTAGCTCTCACTTCCTTCAAACTCACAGCCTCAGGTTCTCACTGTGTCCATTAAACTGTTTATCAAGACGGTTTCCTAAACGAGGCGGCTTCCTTGCCTGAGAGGAATTCTGCTGGCAGCTGAGAGAATGAATGATACCCCTCCCCCCATATGTGCACACAAGGATGGAGGTGAGACATCCTATATTCTGGTTGGCAGAAAATACCGCTATTGATGATTATGCAGCTACCATAATAGAGCAAATCTGGCATATGTTCACTGACTTATCAGAATAGAGACAGGCAATCCAAGTTCAAATGATATCAGGTTAATTCACTAAAGTCTTAAATAAATCCATATGGGAGCAATTATTTTTCTTTGTATTTGAGACTCCATGGTTCGAAATGACAATGCTTGACGATAAAAAGAAATCACATACCTCCACCCTGCCAATGAGGTTGTCAATATACTCAACAAATGTTAAAAAGTCATGTCAAAACACTATCAGAAAAAACGGGTTAGCAATATAATTGGGGGCATATACAAATTACTAAATCATATGTATTTAATTCATATGAAAATGAATTTTCAAAACATCACCTACTTCTGAACCTACCTCTCAATTATTCACATGGCTTTATATACTAGAGGGGATTCAAAAGAGTAGGAGCATGGAGTTAAAAAAAAAATTTCAGAAAATGAAACGATGTTTCACAAATTGCTGGTATCATAAGACTCAAGCAAAAATATTTCTTGAGCACTGGTGCAAGGCCACCTGGATTGAGATGTGACTGATACCCCCCGGAGCTGAGCAGCACCCAGCCCGAGTGGCTGCACGAGAGGCCATGTTTAGGGCACTGTGTTGGGCAATGACCACGAAAGATAAAAAGTAATTCAACTTTTGAGAGACAGTCTTTGCCTTCAAAATGGCTTCACAGTAAGGGAAGAAAAATGGCATTAAGCGTTATATACATAAAACCTACTTCGTAATTTTGAGCAGGAAACGAGTACACGTTCAAAATGAGAGGTACCGCAGGTAGAGGCTCGAGGAACAGTGTACCCTAGGTGCTCCCCGAGAGCAAGGCCTGCCATTAGTAGTCACCGTGTCCCTTGAATTTACTCAGGCAGTGCTTGCGGGAAGAACAGCTGTGGAGGTGGGTACCGGCTGAGTATGCAGTTGTGAGCTGCTGAAGAGGACAGACTCTATCTTATTCAACCATATACCCTGTTGACCTGGCTCAATGCCTGGTACCTACTGAGTGCTCCATTCCTATTTAGCAATTTAATGGGAATTAGAGAAGGCAGCAGGTTAAACTGGAGGCTATGACTATGCTCATCTGGAAGCCAAAAGGAAGGAGTCCCCAGAAAAGGGAGACAAGAGCTCTGTCAAGGAAGACAGGAACCTTTTACGAGGAAGGAGGGAAAGAGAAAGATCATGCATGAAGCACTTCACGTGTATGCAAGGGGGAAGGAAAGGACTTCAAAAAGAAAAGGTCACAGATGTCTTCGTCTTCTCCCTTAACAAAAATGGCCATCCCCATCTGGAAGTTCATGGGTAACTGGCAGCAGACCGTTAACACTACTCCATCGGAGTAAGGGTGGAGGGAGCGGGATGCAGCCTTGAAAAAGGCCAAGGCTGAAAAGAATCCTCGGGTGTGTCTGGGGTGGGGGTGGCATGCTGGGGAGGGCTAGAAAACTTTAAGGAAAAAAAAAAAGATATGAACCATATTTCCCAAACCAATGCTTTAATTGTTCAGTCGTTTTATCAAGAACTGTGCTAGGCACCGTGGGGAATTGGGAGAAATGTTAAGATACGGCTCTTGTCCCTGAAAAGTTAAATAACAACCCAGGGAGATTTCATGGTAGAATGTGAACAGATGCCAAACCAAGTGGGGCAGATAAGGGCCAAACGTCCCACGACAAGAACCATATTCACGGCACGTTATTTCTTCCTACACTCCATTCTAATCATTCTCCCCGCTACTGTTTTTCAGTGTTTCTTTCATGGCTTATAGTCAATAAAGTCATTTTCTGGCCTTCATAGTGGAAGAGTTGTTTTTGCTAAGTATTGGGAGTTCTTCTCTTGTTTGTGAAGAAACCATTTCTCTACGAGGTTCACCGAACAAAACAGGTCACGGAGCTTTGGCTGAGCACCGGGTCATTTCTTAGGTGGACGGGATGGGTTATTTTAAGAACTACTCTGTGCAAATACAGGCCGGCTTCCCGAAGCTACCCGATCTACAACAATGGTTCCGGCTGTCCATCCCCGCCGAGGCTGGGTCTGAGGGGGTTAAACTACAAGTCAAATGATTGTTGCTTCTCTCGTGATTCAACACAGCTTTTCTGTAATTCTCCAGAGCTAGGCGGCTGACAGCATGGATTTTTATTGAAGAAATGCTATGACATTTGTTCTAAATGTCACATTTCTCCCCCACAAACTAAAAATAGCATGTCACCCTACCCCTAATAAAATTGTTGGCTTGGAAATGACATTGATAAGCAAAATGAAGCATATAACCTTTTCTCCCCTTTTCTATAAATGTTTTATTTATTCCTGAGTAACATTTGGTATCTTTTGTGGGCTGAGATCAAAGGGACAGATCAGTAAATTTTACTGCTGAAGTAGTCTTTACGGTACGGGATTGTCATTTTGAAAGCATGTTCCAGGCAGGCTCTGCTGTCATTCGAGTAGAAATCTAGTGACTGACAGAAAATATCTGTAGAAATAATGTGTGCTCTCATAGTAATGTGACATTTTATGAGCAGTTTGACTGTTTTCATTACTCTGATTTCAGTCTGGTGAAGAGTAAGTTAAAGAGCCGGCAGTGGGATGTGGAAAGCCTGTCAGGAAGGAGCTGACAGGACAACCTTGAAATTGGGCTGCTGTATTTAATAAGACTTTGTGGCAATTATCGGAAAGTGCTTTAAATATTAAGTGGACTTGAATGCTTAATCTGATCAATTCCAAGGTCACTGGTTTTACTGATAAGAGTGCCGGGCTAACTGACCGGAGCAGCCAAGTTTCAAGCAAACTTTGCGGAGGCTTTGGCCATACTTACCTTCACGACCCTGACTAGGTTTCGTTCCCAAGGTGAAGACTTAGTTATAATATAGCAGAACGTTCAGTACAGTGAACTTTGTATGCGAACTGTTCTCTTTGGTGGTGGAATTGTGTAAAAAAGACCGTGCTGCCGAAAGCACGGTCCTGAACCGGAGGCCAGGAGAGCAGGCTTGTCCCAGGTGCTCTCTCAGGAATCACCGGCACTTACAGCACGGCAAGTAAGGGAACACCTTTCTAAAAACACCGCACACCCATTTTTTTCTTGCTCCTGAAAGTGTGTGCTGTTTGGTAAATGTGCGGTAAATGCGGAAATTCTTTAGATCCTTGCTACTCACTTGAACTGGGGTGTTCAGGGCCCATGTCTGTTTGCTATTTTTGAGACACACAGTTTGGAATTCCCAAATGACTTCAGGATTGGTGGACGGGATGGGCCCATTTATTTATTTTTAAAGATTTTATTTATTTGGCAGAGAGAGAGGCAAGAGAGAGCACAAGCAGGGTAGAGGGACAGAGGCAGAGGGAGAAGCAGACTCCCCGATGAGCAGGGAGCCCAACTTGGGACTCGATCCCGGGCCTCCAGGATCATGACCTGAGCCAAAGGCAGACGCTTAACCGACTGAGCCCCCCAGGTGCCCTGGGATGGACCCATTTGAAGAGTGAATTTAGCCAACTTCCCAGTGTTTATTTACATCTTCACATGGCTTCTGTACTCTCTGTGTTCACAGTCATCTTCAGAAAGGCTGGAAGGTGCCACTCTAAATGTTCAGTTCCTTTGATTAGCATAAGTTAGGGCTACCACTGTAAGCCGTAAGGCTGTGTGGGAATTTGAGGTTTTACAAAGGCTTTAGGGCCAGCAAACGTCAAAAGACCACTAGATACAACTTATTGCAAGCAGACAAGTGGAGTCCTATTTCCATTGTCTACCAAAGCGATTTTCTTATAAAAGTTCCCCTTTTAGAAAATGTTTTCTATTTCTACGTTTTCTATTTTGCTGCAACTCCTTGTCCCCCACATGCTTACTTATGCCTCAGTTCTTTGAGGGAGGCTTACTCTTTTATCTCAAGATTAATCTGTCTTAATCATTTGTATCTCAGCACATAGCAGAGGCACCATATATACTGATATTCCCTTCATGATACTAAAGCCAACGTGTCTCATGATTCCAGATGTAGAAGCTCATCCTAGGATCCTGGGACTTAACTAAAAATTCGGTCTTCACCTCATATAGTTTTTAACTTTTTTAGCCATGAATAATTTCTTTTGTCTTTCTGAAAAGTATGTGTATGTTTTTTTTGGTTAATAGTTTGCAGCTAGCATTGTGTCCTGCCTGCTCACCCCCCCCCCCCTTTTTTTTTCTTCCCCTATGGACTTTTTATCAGGATACCACAACTCTTTTGAAATTACAATCAGATGCTTTAAAAATGCTGATCATTCTCTCAAATTTGAAAACATAATCAGTATGCTTTTAAAAAGCCTACAGCAGTATGCTTTTAAAAAGCCTACAGTGTTTTAAAAAGCCTACTAGCAAAAAAAAAGGAAAGCATATCCCGAAAACCTGTATTTTTTTTTTTAAAGGATAAAACAATTTATTTGGAACTAAAAGCTATTTCCATGATCTGTGCTCTGTTGAAGACCTACAAAACATTGAAAAATAAATACATGAGTTTTATAAAATAATTATATATTCTTCTGTATATATTCTATTGTATATGAAGGAGGCTACTTAGATTTTTGACTAGCTGATGGCTGTGCTTTCTATTAGATCATTTTTTTTTTTTTTTTAAGGATGAATTAAGACTATTTTCCCAAGTAATTGTAGCTACAAGATGGGGCAGGGAAGTTCCCAGCTGTGGAAGTCCAACATTTCCCTTCATGGCCCCTCAGTGAAGGCAGAGTCTCCTTCTTTGGTTCATTCACAAACACTCCCATCTTCTTATCTGCCTTCCCAACCCCCTCCAAAACAAAACATTTATTAACCGAAGCTTCCAACTGTGACAGAAATTACAGTCATGTTAATGGTACAGATGGTGTAAAAAATGCAATCTAAAAACATGATTAAAAAACTCAGGAGCTAGGTAACCCAAGTTCATCTCGGATATGGCTGACCAGACTTCTATGAGGAAGGAAATACATGTTTTTGGTTAATTAATTTGCTTTTATCCATCCCTGTAATTAGAACATGCTTTTCCCCTACTTAATCCTAAAACAGTCATTAGATTTAATAAACCTTTCTCGATTGCCACAAATGAGAAAATGAATTAGTTTAGAAGTAAGTATTAAGCTGGTATTAGCAGTATGATTGTAACATTATGTGAGTAAAAATGTTTTTGTTTAATTATTCAAGATTAAATAATATTTTATAGCTTGTTGCAAGAGGATACAGGGTTTTCTTTTTTCCTTCTTCCTTATGTTGTTCATAGGTTGTAAAAACATTAATGTTGCCTCCACAGATTACATTCCACCAAATGGAAGTGATCATTAATCATTCTTTCCAAAAATCAACCCATAATTAGCTTCTTCTCAAATCAAAGTAGAGACAGAATCCAACATGACCAAAGGAAGAGAGGGTGGTCTTGGCTGCGCTAACTGAAAAGCTTGGTTTAATGTAACTTTCAAGGCTCCTGTGAATGGACAGTGGAAACAGAGCTGTAAGTCAGGCTTTGTTATTCTTACTATTCTAACATCTAAGCCCTTGTGTGCCGGCCTGCTCTCTCAGGGACCCCAGATGGCCTCCTAACCCCACCGGTCCTCAGCACACTCTATTTGCCAATCTGGTAAGAGAGTTAGTTATACGTGTGGTGGTGCTTCTTTTCACACGATGAAAGGGTAAAATCATTTTAAACAAGTGAAAGACAATATACTATAAAGTTGAGGACCCAAGCTTTCTAGACTTTCATCTTGTTGAACATTCTCTGAATTACATGAAGTTAGTCTTTCTTCTATGTCAAGAAGCATCCCAATGTTCATAGCAGCATTATCTACAATAGCCAAACTATGGAAACAGCCCAAATGTCCATCGACAGATGAATGGATAAAGAAGAGGTATATATATATATATATATATATATATAATGGAATATTACTCAGCCATAAAAAAGAATGACATCTTGCCATTTGCAACGATGTGGATGGAGCTAGACAGTTATGCTAAGAGAATACCTGTCGGTCAGAGAAAGACAAATACCACAGGATTTCACTCATATGTGCAATTTAAGTAACAAAATAGATGAACATAGAGAGTAAAAAGATAGAGGCACACCATAAAACAGACTCTTAACTATAGAGAACAAACTGAGGGTTATTGGAGGGGAGGTGAGTGTGGAGATGGGTTAAATGAGCGATGGGTATTAAGGAGGGCACTTGTGATGAGCACTGGGTTTTGTATTTAAATGACAAATCAGTAGGTTATGCACCTGAAACTAATACTGCACTGTTTGCTAACTAACTGGAATTTAAATAAAAACTTGGGGGGAAAAAAAAAACCCAGGAAAATTGTAAGTCAAACCACTGTAAGTTGGGGACTGTCTATAGATTTTTATTCCACATTTTGGTCAATAGTAGCATGCATATATAGTCAACTGTCATGTGGTTAATTAAAGAGTATGAACATAAGTATTGAATAACTACTAAGGTGAAGAAAAGAAGAAGCATCTCAGTAAAACGTCTTCATGTATTGAAAATAACCCAAGTTGGTCCTCACCTGGATTGTGTGATACACTCATAGCAAAAAACTATTTGTTGGACAGCAGGTTGTGGGGCACTGACATTTCCCCCAATCAACTCCCTGCCTGTGCGTGCTTAAAGGGCCTTGGGTCATGGCACCCACAGCTATTACTGCTTATGGGCCATGGGCGACTTCAGGCTCCCACAACTGTAGATGGGGACCAGGATTATCAGATGGGAAAGTGCAGGAGACAGGAGGTTTATTTTGATCACTGGACCACAGCAGAGACTTGAAGGAACCCTGGACAGGAAGGTAAGTTTGAGAATACATAAGAGGGACCAGTCTCTCCCAGGAATAACAGTAGAGGCTCCAGAAGATCCCACATATTCTCATTCCAAAACTCATAAGGCTAAGAGTGAAGGCAACGGGCTCCAGGTGGGTCTTGCCACATTTATTTTGAGCTCAACCTTCTTTGGAATTTGTAGGACAGATTAGAAAGGTTAGAGTCAGAGATCAAAAATGTTTTTTCTTCTGGGCTAAGGGATATAAGCTGCAACATTTTGGGGAATTTTAATGGAAGAATGGTGCTCCATGGAGCTGTCAATCGATCACGGCAGCCCCCTTATTATTCTAATTTCAGAGTAGGTAAAAACCCAAGACCCAGAAGGTGCATGTTGGAGCTCTGGCAAATGCCTGGTCCCTGACTCCCAAAGGGATATTTGATGATAAATTTTCTCTTACTAGGCAACCATATTACACATCGTCCACTCCCATTAAGTAGAAAGGAGCAACTCTGGATACAAAGAGTTTAGAAGTGCAGAATCTCCAAGCCACTTTTCATATGCATTTATTTTAATAAGAAATGTTACATTCTAGGGGCGCCTGGGTGGCTCAGTTGTTAAGCGTCTGCCTTCGGCTCAGGTCATGATCCCAGGGTCCTGGGATCGAGCCCTGCATC
>NC_058410.1:138602533-138620877 GCF_002201575.2 Neomonachus schauinslandi | reverse complement strand
ATGATCCCGGAGTCCCGGGATCGAGTCCCGCATCGGGCTCCCTGCTCGGCAGGGAGTCTGCTTCTCCCTCTGCCCCTCCCCCCTCTCATGTGCTCTCTCTCTCTCTCTCATTCTCTCTCTGTCAAATAATAAATAAAATCTTTATAAAAAAAATAAATAAATATAGTTTCACTGGGCGCCTGGGTGGCTCAGCCGGTTAAGCAACTGCCTTCGGCTCAGGTCATGATCCTGGAGTCCCGGGATCGAGTCCCGCATCGGGCTCCCTGCTCAGCAGGGAGTCTGCTTCTCCCTCTGACCCTCCTCCCTCTCACGCTCTCTGTCTCTCATTCTCTCTCTCAGAAATAAATAAAATCTTAAAAAAATAAAATAAAAAATAAAAAAAATATTCACTTAGTTTCTATGGACTGGGCTTAGGGAACAGAGGTAAAGCAAGATGGGTAAGATTGTCTGCCTCCCTAGTGCATAGAGTCCACGAGAGGAGACAGATAACTAAGTAATTGTTGTGTACTAACTAACTGTACGCTGGGATGGGTGTTCAGACAGGAATGGCACCCAACTAGACACCCCACATGGCCATGTATCTTCAGGCTCATCTGAGGGCACATTCTTCCAATGAGGAGATGCACAATTTCATGGTAACCCCTCATGACACAGAAACAGAAGGAATAACTTATCAGCTGATGACAGACATGCAGCTTCTCTATAAAAAGTTATCAGCGAATCTTGCTCTGTTCACTCCAGAAGCCCCTTTAGCCACATGTGGCTCATCTGAATCAACATGTGCTCGAAGCATAAAATACACACCGGAGGTTGAAAACTCAGCACAGAAAAGGGTAAAGGATCTCACCAATACTTTTTACACAGATTACATGTTAAAATGATACTATTTTGCCTTTATGAAATGTGATTAAATCAGGTAGTATTAAAATTCTTATTTTACCTGTTTCCTTTTATATATATATATATATATACGCATATATATATGCGTATATATATATATATATATATTTTTTTTTTACCATGTGGCTTAAATTTCTGGCACACGTGATCTTTCTGTTGGGCAATGCTGGGCTGAACTTCACTCTAAAGGCCTAGGAATGACATTTGGCAACTTTCTTAACTTCATTTTCCCCTCCCAAATATTCTGTCAAATCCTTGTGTGAGCCTGTTGTTTTAGTTGGCCTGGCAAACATTCCCTCTTCATGAGGCAAAAGCTCCCTGATTGTTTTGGGGGAGCACTCATCCCCGGTGCTAGCCCAAGTGCACTGTGCCCCTAGGTGACCCGGGCCTGGCTGATCTTTTGTTCCATCCTCCCCCTCCCTCACAGTGGCTGCGGTGAGCGGCATATGACCAAAGGGGGGTAAACAAAGGCCAACCCCAGGGATTTTTCTGGAGCTACAGCAAAGAAGGCGTTGTGCCTTCCGAGGAAGGCTGACGTTAACCAGAAGCCATCCGAGAATGGAGGGTCCACAGGGGGCAAGTGGAGTGGAGAAAAGGAGAGAGAGGGTCTGAGGCTGTCCTTCAAAACTCTGAATCAGGTCATACGCTGGGGGCAACGGTTGGTCTTCGCCCCAGATTTCTCCGTTGCATCAGCCCATAACATTTCCTTTTTGCTTAAAGCTCTCTGAGTTAGGGAAATGGAAGTGTGGTGTTGCAAGTGACAGCTTGTGGAACGGGCTGAGTCAAGCTGAGCCTTGGTGCAATGGGGAGCTGGCAAGCCTCGTTCAAGAGTGGCAGAGTGAGTGGGTCACTTCGTGGGGTCTTCAGGAAATTACTGCTGATAAGCTTCATTTGAGGCTTGCCTGAAAGTCGAGAGGGGGACAGCTTTGCTATGGAGGCCTTTTCTCTCCATCGAAAGCAATCCAAGAGATACAGAGCTGTAGCCCCCCCACGCGAAGGTCCCCAGAAGGAAGCCAAATGGGAAAAGAGCTGGGGATCTAGGACTCTTGGGCCCCTAGGTTGGGAAGTCTGTATACTCTCCCTGGACACTCACAAGAAAGAACCACCCACTGGCCAACGCTGGGGGCATGTTACTTATGTCTCCCCATCCAGGCTATTGTTCCAAATTGCTTTGAGGCAAAGGCCTATGGAAGCCATAAGCTGTAGGCTGGGGAAATTCCCAGAGATCTGTTGCCAAGAAACGGAGATCTAACTTCAAGGACCAGGACTAGGCAGGTTGTGTGACTTTGGATAGTTGATCCAATCTAAATACTAGATAGAAAATCTAAGAAATCTTAAAGGCAATTCTACTGCCAGAGATTCCTTAAGTCCAGAAAACAAAGGTCTATGATAGCAGCCTCTAAGGGAATCGATCACCAAGCCAATACGTCTACACCAAGAAGAAACGAGCTGCGGAGGAAGGTCAGCCCCGCAAATCCTCCTGGAGGGTAGGAATCGAGGTAGGCCTATCGGCTGCACAGTCACGTCCCCACCAAGTCTCCCAGGGCCTGGAATTTATTCCTGTGCAGGAGACACAACGTGCTTTGGGAGGCGATCCCTGTGTCATTTCCCTTCTCCCAGTGGACATTTCTGGTGGGCTATCCCGTGAACCTCCCTCCATTGTGCAGTGGCAGGGGCTGAATGGATTTGAGAGAAACACACAGTACTTAACTACTTGTAGCTCCCAGACCTGAGGACGGGCACACTAACTGGACTCTCTTTTGGGAAAGGGCCAAACAACTCTGGTCTCCGACGGAGCAGCATCACTTCAATGCTCACCTTAACAAAGGCAAGCACGCACGCTTGGTTAAAAAAAAACCCAAAGAACTATATGGGAGGTTTTAAACAGGACAGGTGGTCTCTGCTTACACCAGGGCAGATGGAAGTCTCTTTTGTTGGCTCTTAGTGTGACCATCTCCCCGAACTGTGAGTTACTCTGTTTACAAACAGACCTTCACATCACAGGGCCCCGACCAGTAAAGCAACTCATCTATCTGGTGCTCAGCAGAAGGCCCAGCTATTTGGTTCTAAATAAGAGTAAAGGTTAGACAGGAGCGATGCTATGTAGATCATTCCACACTGCCCAGGTATTATCAAGGGTAGCTTTTCTTACAAAGGAACCACGCACTAATTTTAGGACCTCAGCCCAAACTAAGATGACGTGCCTCTAATGAAACAGTTGGACTCTTAAATTTCTGAAAATGTATATATAAAAATAATAGGAATAACTGCAGGCAGCCAAGCAGGAGGCTGTGAGGGGGAAACATCCACAGTTTCTGCCTGCCTGGCCCCTATTTTTCCCTTTGGGGAAGAAACTTCTCCCCAGTTCTTGGTTCAGATGGTTTCTTTGTCTCTAAGCCTGATAAGCAAAAAGCCTGCCGTTGCTCAACCTCTTAGGCTGGCCCTTCCCATCAAGGGTTCAAAGGAGTGGACTGTAATCTGGGCCCGCCAATCTGTGTATTCCAGTCCCTTGGCTAATGGGCCTATGACCAAGGCAGGAGAATCAGCCAGTGCTGGGACTTTGGTTAGAAATGGTGGATTCTTTTCACTAGGAGCTAGTAGGACGTAAGCCTGGAGCTACCTGGGAAGTGAACCAACGTGGAAGGAAAAAGCTGGAGAGAGACTGAGTCCCAGGGCCTTCAAGGGAGGTACTAGATAGAGCCACGCCCAAAGGCAGGTCTACCCAAGACTTCCATTTGTGTGAACCAACAAATTCCCTTTCTTGGTACAAGAAAACTGAGTTAGATCACCACCATTTGCAACCCAGTGTCCTGACAGAGCTAGCCTGCTAGCATTAGCTAGAACACAAGGAACCTCTGAGTACGTACAACGTGTCACGCACCGTTAATTGCTTTCCATTTCATTACGATATCTCATTTTCACGACATTCCCAGAAGATAGTTGTTACTCTTATTTCCTATCCTACAGGAAAAGATGAAGGTTTAGAGCACCTAAGTAACTTTTCCAGGATCCCAGTCAGTAAATACACCTACTCAAGTCCATGCCTACAACTCCTTTACAAAATGATTGTGAAAAACCGCCATGTAAGAATATTTGAACAGTTTCATTAAACTGATGCTGTCTTACTCTATGATAAACGTAGAGTTTTACTTATTTCATAATTTTTAAGAACTTTCCTTTACACAATAAACATGGAAATTCACATGGAAATTCAAACAGTGCAAATGCCCTTATGAGGAAAGCAGATCTTTGCCCCCACTCCTGACCCTGTTCCCTTCCCCAAAGGCAAGACTGTTAAGTTCCTTTGATATCCTTTTATTTTTAAAAGATTTTATTTACTTGAAAGGGAGAGAGTGCGCATATGGGTGGGGGGAGGCGCAGAGGGAGAGGGAGAAGCGGACTCGCCTCTGGGCAGGGAGCCCAACGCAGGGCTCAGATGCAGGGCTCGATCCCACAACCCTGAGGTCATGACCTGAACTGAAATCAAGAGTCAGACACTCAACCAACTGAGCCACCCAGGCAACCCTCCCCCTTTGATACCTTTTTAGACAGACTATGGAAATACAGTATGTACACAGGTATACAGCTGTGCAACCCATAAAAAAGTTGTACACAAATGATAGCAAACCACACAATACCCTATTAACACATTTTCAAGTTTGACCTGTCAGTACACAGAATGACTTTATTTTTCACAGCTACAGAATATTGGATTAATTAATACACCATGATTTGTTTACTTAACCAAACACTCATGGCATTCAACACTCTTCTAGAAACTACTACATTTTCCCATTAAGCATTCATAATGGCATTTTGGGGTAGCTATTACTATATCCCCCTTGCACTGAGGCAGAGAAGGTAAGGATTTACCTAAAGTCTCAGTTAATAAGTCACAGATACCAGGGTTTGAGCCCATGACTTCCCTGGACTGATGGAAATGTCCCTCCTCTGTTGCCATAGCAACTTCCGGGGTACCACGGCATCATTTTGCCATCATAACTTACGTATACGCTCCAGGTTTCCTCAGCAGACCATGAGGAGCTCAGGTCTTAAGTAGGCTTGCACTTGGCATGCACTCAGTCGAATTTACTTATTTATTTTGAATGAACCAAGGAATAAATTCCCAAAATCTCTTGGCAGGTAAATCACAAAGCTCTGACATTACCCACCCGTGAGGCTGCCCATGTATGTTGTAGTCCATGTGTGTATATATAGACATGTATGTGTGTGTACACATCTACATATGCTGCAGATTAATCTCTACATATTTGGAAAGGTTTTCAAGAAATACGAAGGGGAAAAATTAAAGTTGCAGAGGGATACATATAATGTGACTTTATAAGGGTACGGAAAACTATAAAATATAGACTTCGCTATAAAAATTTCCAAGTATCCAGAGAGGAAGAAAGTCTGGAAAGAGCCACATCAAATGTTAATGGAGGTTATCTCTGAGAAGTAAAATTAAATACAGGGTAATGATTTCATGTTTATAGCTCTATAGTATTTGATTGTATTTTACAGAGCAATGTGTACATATTAAAGTTATACCTTCTAAACTAGCAATTCAACTCTTTGGAGTATGTCAGGAGAACATTTATGTTGTTTCTAGGGTTTGTCTATTAAAAACAGTACAGCCAGTTTCTTGAATATTTTTATATTTTTCCACATATATCCAACATAAATGCCCAAGTTCAGGAGAAAAATTCAGTACGTTATTGTACATTTATGTAACGGAATGTTATGCAATTAATGATGAACAATCTATATATGTAAGTTTAAAAGAAAAGTAGGTGTGAGTAGTAAAATTTTATTTTTGTGGGGAAATTATATGCATAGGAAGAAAGGACATCTAAGGATATAGACCTAATAGTTTAAGAGTATTAATCCTGGGGTGGTAGGATTACAGTGATTTTATTTTCTTCTTTCTAAATCATTTAAAAGTGAGCATGGGTAATACTTGCATTACGTGACAAAAATCACTTGCATTTGCCCTTTGAGGTTAGACAAAAGAAAGCTGCTGGTTTGTTTTTTTATACTGTTGAAAATCTTATGTACTATTCAGTAGGTATGGGTATGAGTTCTCAGCAGAAATGGGATGGATACGCTACCAGAAAGGCATCCCAGGCTCACGATGGGGAGGGAAGTGGTGTTCTTAACTACCATTTGACTGAACCACAGGAAAAAATTAAATCAAGAAAAAGGCATGGCCTGCTGTAGTTCACAAACTGAGCCCTAAAATAAACTCCTTTTACCCCAGTTCATAAGAGATCCGGGCAAGGGAAAGAACCGGATCTATGATACATTTTGTCTCATGGCCAAAGATGAGACAGCGCATTTTGAACAGAGGAAGAAGAGAAACAGAAGATGGAAATTAGATAAAAAGAATGAGGGCCAGGTTAGGTTCCTTAGTGAAATAACCCAAAGGAGAGAATCTCCAACTCCAGACCAGACCACAGCTGAATCTCACTTGGATTCTGGCCATCAGGTCAGTAGGTTAGGGCAAGAGGATTTTAAGAAAGGCATACACAGCTTCCAGTTGGGACTACATAGTAACTCAATCTGGCTAACCATTTTTAAATCCATTCGAATATTTATTAAATGCCTGCTGTGTACCAAGCCCCGCACAGGCAGATAATTGATTATAGCACGGTGGTCCCTGCTGTTAAAGAGGCTGTGGGCAAACCAATAACGGGAAATGCATGATGAAGACAGCAACGAGCCCATGGTTGGGGGGTGGGGGTGGGGGTCAGGCAGGCAGGCAGGGGGCTGTATGGAGAAGAGGGTGGAGGTCTGGAGAGCGTGTTTAGAGGGGGCAGTGCTTGAACCACGTCCTGGAAGGCAATGGGGCTGTCCCGCACGGAATGGAGCGGGAGTCGGGGTCCAAGCATGCGCAGAGGCGCAGAGCCTTGGACGGGCCATGCTTCAGGGGTGCTGGTGGGTAGGGAGGGGTTTGGGTGCAGAGGGTGAGGAAGGAGCCACATCCTTGGTCCCTTCCATGTCCCCTTTTCCTGGCGCTGAGGTTACCTAGGACGAAGTGCTTGAAGGTTGTCTTCCCCGGCTTTCCTCAGCCAGGGGCACGTTCAGAATTGAACCAGAGCAGTGTCTCTATGAGCTATTAGGTGAGAAGCCTAACCAGGAACCGAATTCTTCCCGAGACCTGGTGAGCCCAACGGGCATGCAGAAGGCCCCGACGGATGCATGTGCAAATAGGAGCAGCAAGTGTGCATTTCACCGCGGTGAAGACTGCCCCTTCGATCCTGCATCCCAACCACCACCAGTGGGGGAGCGGAGGTCTCTCTCTTCCCCACGCCTCCCGGCCCCAGGGAAATCCTCCCACCACTGGGCACCTAGAATGGCACCCAAACTGGGCCATTTTTCTTCTTTTCATTTTTAAACTACAGATCTAGGGTATCCTAACTTCACTATAACTTATGTTATGGACTGGTTTGGGAATCTAACCACATACACATGAATGTTTCCAAAGGAAAAGAAAGCCTAACTTCTGGGATGGAAGCCATTTACTTATAAACTGGTGACTGCATCCCTTTCTAAAGGCATTTGTTTTGTTTTTAAGAATAATTGGAGACAGGGCACCGGGCTGGCTCAGTTGGTACAGCATGCGGCTTTTGATCTCAGGGTCGTGAGTTCAAGCCCCACGCTGGGCGTGGAGCCTACTAAAAAAGAAAAAATAATTTAAGAAAATTTAAGAGAAAAATCAATGTACACGATTTTTAAAAATCCACTAGTTCAGGCAGCTTCTAGTGGCTACCTCCCCAGGGGAATCAGTTTTCCTCTTTCTCCTGGTGGTCACCTCGCTAAGGAATAAGCTTGGATAGCTACTTCTGGACAAAAATGTCCAGCACCCAATGATGGCGATCACCCCACCAAAGATGACCTCATCTGTTTACATCCATCATTATCTTTTTCTCCGTCCTATCAGGTATTCTATCAAGTCCCCAGTTTTTCTCCCACCTGAAACTCTTGGACCTCTTGCTGTCTAGACTCTTGACTGATTGTTCTGCAAGCCTGTTGCAAAGCTGTCATTCTGTGATTTTCCACTCTCCGTACCGTGTTGAAGGCTGAGGGGGACACCTGTCACTTTATTTGACTGCCCAGCCTCTGAACCTTCCCACCTATGGTTAGGAGACTCCCTGCTTGATCAGTCTTGGTGGGAGCCGCCTTGCTATTGCAGAAGATGAAGACTCCACGCACTCTTTCCTAGCTTCACCAGAACTTGGGCCAGGCCCGTTACCTATGTGGGACAGACAGACACACCCGCCTTGGAATCTGGAATCTGGAGTTGCTCTGGCAAAGCAGCAGGCTGTCTGGTGATGGCTGCTGGAGCCCAGGAGAAATCCCCGGTGTTGCTGGACTCCTTCCGTGGCCTGACATTTTGGCTGTGGTTCTGGCTACTGATCCTTCCTTCGTTCCTGCCTCTTCTCCAAGCCTGGTTCTCTCGTCTTCAATATCCTCCAATAAAGGCCTTTTCTGCTTAAGTCTGCCAGGGCTGTTAACTGACAGCTTTCCCGGAACACACCCGAATAGTGTGGAAGAGAAAATCCGAGTCCTCGTATATCTGAAATGTGTATTTCATCCTCACGCTCAATAGGCTGGCTAACTAAAGTACGTAAGGCTGATCTTCGGTTGCCCTCTGAACCTGGAAGTCACTGGTCCAGTTGTTTTTAAACCCAGCGTGGCTGATGAGACACCTGCAGCCACTGATTCTCATTTGGCTAAAGCTATTCGGTTTCTAACCTCTCTGAAAGCCTCCCGGCCTGCCTCACATTTATTGTGACATTTCATAACACCTATTCAAGTGGACATCTTTTCTCACTCACTGTGTGAGGGCCTCCTAGAAACTACCTGCGTGGCCTTCGGCTACAAGAAATATTTATGTTGTAAATCATCCCCTCCCATTTCCTGTCATCGCCCTGGAATTCCCATTCCTCTTAGAGTGATCCTCTAAAGCTCGAATTTTCTATTTTCCATGTCTTTGCCTTTTTGTTCTACTTAGCTGTTCTTACATTAAATTTAGCTTCCATTCACTAAATTGTTTTTTTTTTAAAGTTTGGGCACTGAGACTTTTAATATCCAAGAGCATTTGTTTTGCTTTTGCTCTCTGATCAATCTATTTTTATAGCATCTTGTTCTTTTATAAATAGGAGAGACTCTCCTTTGCCACTCATTATTTTCTTTTCAAATTTTCTTTTGTTTCCCATTTAATCTATTTTCTCCACTGTCTTCTTTTCCTACCTAAAGAAAAAAGAAATCTTGGCCCCACTCTATAATTGTTGTAGTCTTTTTTTTCAAATGCCTAGTCCCTATTTAAGTGACACCTAGTGGCTGTATGACTCAGATTGAGGTGATATCCTTAAATGCCAGAATGGAGCTAATCCATTTATTTTGAGAAGATTTCTCAAAACCTATCCGGCTGAGGACAAGATTCCCAGATTCTGTATAAAGTCCTTCCTGCAAACTCCTATTTTTACCTTTGGTTTATCACATCTCAGCTTCTCTAAGGCAGACCAACGCTCTCTCTGGCCCTAGCTTCCTCTGTTCTTTTTTTTTTTTTAAATATTTTATTTATATATTTGACAGAGAGAGAGAGAGAGAGAGTACAAGCTGGGGGAAGCGGCAGAGGGAGAGTGAGAAGCAGGCTCCCCGCTGAGCAGGGTGCCCGATGCGGGGCTTGATCCCAGCACCCTGAGATCATGACCTGAGCCAAAGGCAGACAGTTAACCGACTGAGCCACCCAGGTGCCCCCCTGTTCTACTTTACTGCCTTCCACCCCTCCATCCTTTCTCTGAGTTCCAGAAATCTGCTGAGTGATCTTGTCCACTAAAAACCCCGTTCTCATTTTCAATGATTTTTTTTTTTTTAACTGTTTACTATTATTGTCATCAGGCTTCCAGGAAAAGGAGATACTTGTTTGACAATGTGCCTTTCTGAACCAGAAGTGTCTATGTATTTAATTCTCGTTTATCAGCAGGTGATACCACCACTCACCATATGTAAGGCACCGAGCTAGGCCCTCCCATGATAAAGGAATGGCTCCTTTTGCATGTAAGAGCAGCTGAAACCCAGACATCCTTCCTACCCAAGTCTCTACCCCAATAATTGAATACGGATTATAAAAAAGCAAAAACCTCTGAAAACCTTTCACAGATTAATTCTGTATCTATACCAAATGAAGAGTAAATGAATAAGAAGCTTAAGACAAGGGCCTGATTAATAAGTTAGATTTAATGTCATGCAAATGAAGTGAAAATAAGTAATATATATTTTTTAAGATTTTATTTATTTATTTGAGAGAGAGAGAGAGAATGAGAGAGAGCACATGAGAGGGGGGAGGGTCAGAGGGAGAAGCAGACCCCCTGCCGAGCAGGGAGCCCGATGCGGGACTCGATCCAGGGACTCCAGAATCATGACCTGAGCCGAAGGCAGTCGCCCAACCAACTGAGCCACCCAGGTGCCCAATAAGTAATATTTTTAATAATGAGAAATACTGTGATGACCTTTTCTATCATAACCATTGTGGTCTCTCGAACAGAGAGGGCAAAAGGTTTTTAATCCCGCCACACAATGCTCAAGCTTTATTATTCCCTTTGAAGTCTACACTTCACATGCTTTTGCAGGAAAGTAAACACGGACCACTGTGAAATTAAACCACTAACCGAAGAGAGTTTTAAATTCAGTCATATCACCCAATTCATAATGTGTTTTTCTTTCAAGTTATTGCTAACCTTAAGTATGTAGTTACTGCCCATAGAACAGAATTTAAGAATTCTTCTCTTCTGACAGCTGAATTTCCAGTTTGGAGGTTGGCAAAAAGAATTTAAACTAGATTTAGTGATGGGCAGTTACAAAGTATATAGGCTTTGCTGCTCAGATGTACTTGAATCTCCCACCGGAGTACTATTCAGTTTATCTCGACTTTACAACTCCTAGTTTCTGGTCTTACGATTTTACCTCACTTCAACACCAATGAAATAAACTAGGAGTTGATGTTTCCTGTATAAGGCCAGGTAGTAAATATTTTAGACCTTGTGGGACACAGTCCTGTTAAATGGGTTTCCCTGTATTCCAATAAAACTTATTTACAAAATAAGCTGGGGGCCAGATTTGGCCCATGGGCCACAGTCTGTGGACTCATGGGATAAACCATTATCCTCCTACAAATTGATTTAGGTTTTTATTAAAGGATATTTATATTGCTCACACCAAATACTGAAATTTTACGAAGAAAGCCAGTCACCTTTTTGGGCAATGGAGTTCTGTCTCTGTCATGCTTTATGTTATATATGAGGACTTCAAAGAAGTACTAAAAATACAAGCACATTTGTGCTATCTGTTTGAATAGCTGAACCTCATCTCATCCGCAGATAACAATGATAATTAAACACATGAAGATACTCTTTTTTTATGTCCTCAACTTTTATGGATAAAGAGATAATTTATAGGCACAATGAAGAGCTATAAACAAATTCTTATTATGGGTTTGACAGATCAATTTTAGAGAATATTAATTTAATTGCTTCATGACTTGTGTAAAAGAAAAAAAAATCTTCTCTCAGCAAACTTTCTCCCATTGAGTTATTGTAGAGTAACTGTTCTGAATCTCAACCAGACTTCGGAATGTAGTTGCTGAAAGGGCCTGCAGCACAGTGTGAGCACCTTAAATCTTGGAAAAAGAGCCTGTGTTTAATGATTACTGTGGCTCCCAGAGACGGGGCACTTGGTCCTGGTGGACACAGCTTCACAAACTGCCCCCTGGTGCAGGAGCATGATAAACGGACTCCAAGAGGTAAGCACACTTTTGAAAGATGTATGAACCGAAGAACGAATTGAAGAAGTTCCTCTTAAAGTAGTAAAGGGTTACCGTTCAATACTTGCACAACTGACCTGAAGACCAAAGAGCGCTACTTTTCCCATGCACTCCACTTTCATTTAGAGGCCAACTTAATTCCTGTCTCTGAGAGTTGGGGAGTTTCTGGGTTGTAACACGGTAAGGAGGAGCCTGGGTGGAGGCCAGTGAACTCCCTGAGTTGAGAAGATGGAGCAGAGAATCCAGGGAGGTCAGAGTAACTCAAATTTGGACAGAGCCCTGAAAGGAGTGAACTGGTCAGAGACACAATCTTGGGAATCTGCAGAAGGTCCCTCTTGAGAATCCAGTAGAATACAGCATGTGTATGTGAGGAAACTACCCAAGGCCAGGAAACACACCTGAAACAAGTAAGAAAGACAGAGTGCCTAGAGTTCCCGTGGGGCCTGGAATTATAAAACTGTAGGCACACTGTTCCTACAACTGTTCCTAACAGACAGACTTGACGGGGTTGGGGGGGGAGGGGGGCGGTAAACACACCAAAAAGCAAAACCAAAACAAACAGCAGCCTCATAATGCAGAGACACAGGTAGAGTACTCAGAAGGGTGTTGCTGCACTGGTGAGGCAAAATTAGCTTTAGAATAAATACTGCTCTGGTCCCAACCTACAAAGCAAGAACTGAAAGATCAAACTATTTCTTTCTTTCTTTTTTTTTTTTAAAGATTTTATTTATTTATTTGAGAGAGAGAGAATGAGAGAGAGCAAGCACATGAGGGGGGAAGGGTCAGAGGGAGAAGCAGACTCCCTGCCGAGCAGGGAGCCCGATGCGGGACTCGATCCAGGGACTCCAGGATCATGACCTGAGCTGAAGGCAGTCGCTTAACCAACTGAGCCACCCAGGTGCCCAGATCAAACTATTTCTAAGAAACCTAACAGCATCTCAGAACAAAACTGAAGAATATTTACACAAATACAAAAATGTCCAGTACCCAATAATGACTATCATTCAACCAAAGATTACCTGGCTTCCAAGGAACCATGAAAATATGACCCAGATTCAGGAGAAAAATCAATCAAAACTGACCTAGAACCAACACAAATGGTAGACTTAGTTGACAAAGACACAGGAAAAAGTTAAAAGTTAATGTGACTGTATTCCGTATGTTCAAAAAGTTAAGGGGAGATATCAGTGATTTAAACCTACAGATTCAACGAGCTCAGTGAATCCCAAACACAAGAAAACTGGAACAAAGCACATCACAATCAAATTGCTCATCATCAGTAATAAAGAGAAAAATCTCAAAAGCTAGTGGGGGTGAGTGGAGGAATAGGTTACAAAAAAACAAAAACTGAGAATTCTCATTTGTAACAATGTAGCCAGAAGACAGTGCAGCAGCATTGTTTTATAAGTGAAAGAAAAGAAACTGTCAAGCTAGAATTCCATACCCAGCAAAAATATCTTTCGAAATCCAAAGGCAAATAGAGACTTTTCCAGTGATACAAAAGCTGAAGGATTTTTTTTTTTTTTAACCAGTGGATCCACAATAAAAGAAATATTAAAGGAAGACCTTCAAGCAGAAGGAAATGATACCAGCTGGACATATGGATCTATACAAAGAAATTAAGAATATAAAAAATGGTAACTACAAGGTAAATGTGTGACTTCTCCCCTTATACTTAAATCTCTGTAAAAGACGACTATCTAAACAAAAATAGTAAATTATATTACGGCATTTATAACATATGTGTAGGTGAAATGCATGACAATACCAGCATAAAGGTCAGAAGGGGAGAGATGCAGCTATGTTATCATAAGGTAAGTGGTATAATCTTAAGCATACCTAAAGAATGAGTAGGGGTAAATACAAAGAGCCAAGAATAACCACGACAATTTTGAAGAAATAAGAACAAGGTAGAAAGACCTGCCCTACTGGGTATCCAGACTTGTATTGTAAAACTACAGTCACTAGTGAAATGTATATTGGTGCAAGGGAGAGGCAAACAGACCAAGAGAATAGAATGGAAAACCCAGGAACAATTCCATGCATACATGGAAATGTCATGTATTACAAATGGGGCACTGCAGCTTGTTGGGAAGGATGACCATTATTTGCTTATGTCTTTGTTTTTTTATTGAAGTATAGTTGACACACAGCACAACATTAGTTTCAGGTGCACAATACAGTGATTCCACAACTCTTTATGTTCTGCTATGCTCACCACAAGTGTAGCTACCAAAGAATGACTACTTAGCAAATGGTATCAGGACAACTGCTTATCCAAGAAGGAAAAAAAAATAAAATAAAACTGGATCCCTACCTCAAACCACACACAAAATTCAACCGCAGATCTTAATGAAGGGACTAAACTTTACAGCTATGAGAAGAAACAAAGGAAATGTCTGGCTTCAGTTTTTTTCTTAAGAAAGAAACGCACAGATCATACATGTGAAAAACTACATTAAAATTAACTCTGGGGGTGCCTAGGTGGCTCAGTCATTAAGCGTCTGCCTTCGGCTCAGGTCATGACCCCAGGGTCCTGGGATCAAGCCCCGTGCTGGGCTCCCTGCTCCACAGGAAGCCTGCTTCTCCCTCTCCCACTCCCCCTGCTTGTGTTCCCTCTCTCGCTGTCTGTCTCTGTCAAATAAATAAATAAAATCTTTAAAAAGAAATAAAATCAACTCTGGTCATCAAAAGACCACAACGAAGTCAAGCCACCAGTTAGGAGAAGATATGTGCGATGCACATAACCTCCTAAGAATTATAATCCAAAAAGATAAAAGAATTTATTAGACACTGGTAAGGAAAGGGCCTATAACCCAAGAGAAAAATTGATACAAGACAGGAACAGGCGAGTGCCAGAAGAGGGTACCAAATGGTCAAAATATTAAAATATATAATTGGGGAAATGTAAGTAAAAAGAATCTTTTCACTCATCAGATTGGCAAAAACTGCAAAGCCTGAAAATAGCAGGTGTTGCAAACATGCAAAACTGTTACACCTTCCTAGTGGGTGGGGTGGGGGTCGTAAACCCTCTGGACAAAAGTTTTATCGGTACTCAGTGAAAACCATCAATGGCTCAGCATGCACCGTAAACTCTTGCACACATGCCAAGGAGGCATGAACAAGAATTCATACCAGGGTATAGTTATCAACATGGATAAATCACACAAATTTTGAGTAGCAACAAAAAAACCCACAACAGAATGGACATGGTATCCTTACATATTATTTTAGAAATTTTTTTTTTTAAGACTTTATTTATTTGCAAGAGAGACAATGAGAGACAGAGAGCATGAGAGGGAGGAGGGTCAGAGGGAGAAGCAGACTCCCTGCCGAGCAGGGAGCCCGATGCGGGACTCGATCCCGGGACTCCAGGATCATGACCTGAGCCGAAGGCAGTCGCTTAACCGACTGAGCCACCCAGGCGCCCCATATTATTTTAAAACATTGAAAACCTTTATATTAAATAGCGTTAGGGTACTACATCTGTAGTATGAGTATACACACATAAGACATAGGTAGGCAAGTATGAGAAACACAGAAAAGAGAGAGGAAAAAGAGAAAAAGCAATCGGGGAGGGAAACAAGAATCTTCAACTGCATTGTTGATGTCATTATATGGTGCTATTCTCTGAAATATCTTACAGTGGAATTAAGAAAATTGTAAACGAATAGGAGTCAGCTGGGTAAGGGATAAGTACGAGTGTGTGACCAACCACCTGGAGGGTAATCTGGCAATATTAGTATTTTAAACATGCATGTCCTTTTGACCCCAAGATTGTACTTCTGGAAATCAATTTATCCTAGAGAAACACTACAGAAACATGCACAGGGAGGCATGTACAGGATGTTTGTTATAGCATTCTATTTAACAGGGGAGAGTTAAAAAAAGCAAGCCTAAATGTCCACTGTCCATTAACAGGGGGATAATTAAGTAAACCTCTCTATATTATACAACCGTGTTAGAGAACACTGTGTAGCTGCAGTATTCTATGGTGAGGTCCATCTTTGGCTTTATCTAGTAAGAAAAAAAAGCCAGTCAGAACAGTATTTGCAGTAGGATCTCCTATGGAAAGACAAAACTGGGGAAGGCCTTGAAGGAAGTCTGTCAGTAAGGAGGGAAGCCAAGGGTGGAGGAAGTCAGTACCCTCTACTGATGGATGACGTGCAAGAATACATATCTCGGGGCACCTGGGTGGCTCAGTCGGTTAAGCAGCTGCCTTCAGCTCAGGTCACGATCCCAGGGTCCTGGGATCAAGCCCCACGTCAGGCTCCCTGCTCAGCGGGGAGCCTGCTTCTTGAACCTCTCCATCTGCCTCTCCCCCTGCTTGTGGTTTGTGCTCTTGCTCCCTGTCAAATAAGTAAATAAAATCTTAAAAAAAAAAAAAAGAATACAGTATCTCTGTCATTCATTTTAAATTGGTGAAAGTAGAATATAAACAATGGGAGGGGCGCCTGGGTGGCTCAGTCCACTGAGCGGTCAACTCTTGATTTTGGCTCAGGTCATGATCCCACGGTGGTGAGATTGAGCCCCACATTAGACTCTGTGCTTAGCAGGGAGTCTGCTTGAGAGTCTCTCCCTCTCCCTCTGCCCCTCCCCCTGCTTGTGTGCTCTCTCTTGCTAAAATAAATAAATAGATAAATCTAAAAAAAAAAAAAAGAATATAAAAAAGGGAACACGTGTTAAAAACACAATAACAGCCTAGGCACCAAAGAAATGATGAGCAATCAGAGGAACCAGAAGTTAAAGGTCGGGAGAGTGGGGGCCAGCCAGGCTAGGAGAAGTTCTGAGATGGCGGGCTCCTGGGGACCAGGGTGCGGGGGGCCTCCCTGGAGAAAAGCAAAGGACAAAGTTCAGTTAAAGAATGAATGGATGACAGCAAGGAAGAAAGGAATGGGGGTGGGAGCCTTCAGATTCTAGAATTAGTGGCCATTTCTATAGTATCACTTCTCTACACTTCCCTATAATTCGATTAACTCCCAAATTTTTAGAGAAGAAACTAAAATTTATCCAATACCATGTACTTTCGTGTACGGTTGACCCTTGAACACAAGGGCTGGGGCACCGACCCCTCCTTGCGCAGCCAAAAATTGCATATAACTTCTGATTCCTCCAAAACTGAATTACTAATAGCCAACTGTTGACCAGACGCCTGATAACAAAAAGAGCTAATACATAGTCTGTATATCACGTATATTATATACTGTACTCTGACAATAAAGTAAGCTCCAGAGAAGAAAAAAAATCACCAGGAAGAGAAAATACACTTAAAAGTACCACACTGGGGACGCCTGGGTGGCTCAGTCGGTTAAGTGTCTGCCTTTGGCTCAGGTCATGATCCCAGGGTCCTGGGATCGAGTCCCGCATCGGGCTCCCTGCTCCGTGGGGAGCCTGCTTCTCCCTCTGCCTCTGTCTCTCTCTCTGTCTCTCATGAATAAATAAATAAAATCTTTAAAAAAAAAAAAAAGTACCACACTGTATTTACTGAAGAAAAATCTGCATATTAATGGACCTGCACAGGGTCAATTGCAGATTATTTTAATCAAGGAAAAATGGGTTCTCTAACAAACCTTCAACTTGTTAAGATGAAAGTTTCTTTGCATTTAAAAACATCAGTGTAGGGGCGCCTGGGTGGCTCAGTTGGTTAAGCGACTGCCTTCGGCTCAGGTCATGATCCTGGAGTCCCTGGATCGAGTCCCACATCGGGCTTCCTGCTCGGCAGGGGGGTCTGCTTCTCCCTCTGACCCTCCCCCCTCTCATGTGCTCTCTCTCTCTCTCTCATTCCCTCTCCCAAATAAAATCTAAAAAAAAAAAAAAAAAAAAACATCAGTGTAGGGGCACCTGGGTGGCTCAGTCGTTAAGCAGCTGCCTTCGGCTCACGTCATGATCCCAGGGTCCTGGGATCGAGCCCTGCATCGGGCTCCCTGCATCGGGCTCCCTGCTCGGCCAGGAGCCTGCTTTTCCCTCTCCCACTCCCCCTGCTTGTGTTCCCTCTCTAGCTGTCTCTCTCTCTCTCTCTGTCAAATAAATAAAATAAAATCTTTAAAAAGATCAGTGTATAGGTGAAGAGGATTAAAAGGTATAAACTTCCAGGTACAAGATAAGTAAGTACTGGGGAGGAAAAGTTTTGATGAAAAAAAAATTAATGTCAACATAGTGACCTCAGACCTCAGATACACTGACCATTCAGAAGCAGTATCTAACATGGTCTGTGGGTAACAGGAGGATTGCAGACTAGTCTCTTCACCTACCGGTGTGAGTGATAGTTGGTTTTCACAGCTGGTGTTCCTGGGATCAGTGAGTCCCCACAGATCATCCCTATGGGTTCATTCCTCTCACTGGGCTCTCCCTAGCTAGATCACTGAAGAGCAAACAACTGGAAAATCTGACCTACACCCCAATTCATATGATCCTCAACATGGTATATAAAGGATTAAGCAATTCTGGAGGTGGGTGAATCACCCTACAACACCCAGGATGGGGTACGTGATGGACCCTCCATTATCTTATTTGGTTTTTTTCCCAATAACTTCCAGAGAAGCATCCTGGAATCCTGTTTCCGGGAAAAAGAATTTTTTTTTTAAGTTTTTTTTTTTTTTTTTTAAGATTTTTTTTA